>NC_057801.1:368025485-368161460 GCF_018294505.1 Triticum aestivum | reverse complement strand
AAATTTATATACGCGCGCTCTAAGGGGTGCCCCCCTCTCGGTCCCAACCGGAAACACCCATGCCCCCTGACCGGATGACTGGCTTTAATCCAGGGCCATGGAACCATCATCACGGCCTCTCCTCTTTGGTGTGTACCATGAAAGCGGTTTGGAACTTACTAAACCATATTCCTTGCGGAAAACATGTGGTAGTACAAGGAAGGGAATGATAGGTACTGGACCGATATGGTTTGACACTGAAGTCACATAGTCTGGCGTAAGACTGGCATGCTACAACACTGCCGTCGTACCCATCCTCATGCCAACACATGGCCATTCATATTCACATTCATCCACGTATGGATCATCGAACTCACTTACCTCATTATCACATAAAATAACGTTCATCGGTATACTCACCGGCATGCCATGAAACTAACTAAATGCAAAACATGCCAAGACACTCATCATATCAAAAGTTCAAACATGCTTGCCTGGTTCAGAGTAGTCGGAGCCTAGCTCGGTGAAGTTCGCGGCTCCGTCACCTCCTTCGGTATCTACGTTTAAAGAAGATATATGCGCTAACGTAAATACCATGGAGAGCACAGAAGGTAAACCAAATATTTTTCAAATAAATCTGATAAAAAATTAGACAAAATTTTAAAGAGAACAGAAAAAGAATCAATCAAAAATACTTTTCTGATTAAAAGTTATAAGGGTTTTTGTCCAGGGACTTATCTGTAATGAAACAGAAGATTTCCAGGGGCTAGTTTATAAAAACAGAAAACGCTTCGGTAGCGAATACGCCAGCCCGAAGAGAAAACACATTCTGCCCGAAGGCGCTTCCAGAAAACGGTTCGAAGGAGAGAGCAGAGAGGCTGACGGTGGGGTCCCACCCGTCAGGTTCAAATGTTCAAACGGGGCGGCAGAGTTCGCCGGCGCCCGAGAGCCGCGGTGGTCGCCGGCGGCGATCCACGGCGAGGCAGAGAGATCGGAGAGTACCTCCGTGCTCAGGGTACCTTTCCGCGTCAGTTGATGGTGGTGGAGTCGATCGGCGAGCACCACGTCGACGGCGAGCTCTGCTCCGGCGGACGGCGGCTCGGGTGGTCGAGGGGCTCGTCGGAGAGGGCTGCAAAGATTAAATTGAGGTGGGGGTTAGATTACTGGGTGCAAGAGAGGGCTACGGACGAGGTTTGGGCGCCGGAGGTGGCCTCACCGAAGTGAATCGAGCTGGAGGCCGAGGCGGATCAGGGTGGCCGGAGCCGGGGAAGGAGACCTCCTTGAGGTCCTCCCAGTGGCCTGGCGGGGTGTTGGTGAGTAGTGGGGGTGCTGCGTGCACGAGAGTAAGCTCGGGACCCCTTTATATAGGCGGTCCGAGGCGGTTGCCGTGAACAGAGATTTCCGGCGAGCGATTACGGTGGCGTAGTGCTCGGTCGGGGTGGTTAGGGGGTCGAGCGTCATTACGGAGGTTCAGAGGGTCCATTTTTGTGCTAAGTTGGCAGGGGTTTGGGCGTTTAGAGCGAGCTTGACGGAACGGGGTGGTGCGGGCCCGTCGGCGGCAGAGAGCGCGCTCCGTGCGTGCTGCGCCACGGCGATGGTGCCGCATGCGTGCACTGGCACGGAGAAGGCCACGCGGAGCCACCAGAAGATTTGGGCGGTGCCGAACGGCGTTGCGCCGCCGTTCTCCTCCCTGTCGGCCGTTACGAGGAGCCGGCCGCCGCAAGACACGCTGGCGCAGGCGGGCCAGGGCGCCACCGACGCCAGGGTCGCGCCAAGCGCGTGTGTGAAGCTTCGGACAAGCAAGCGAGGCCGCGAGCAACGTGCCAAGTGCACTGTGGCCGCGTGACTGAAACTGTCGAAACTGAAGATGACACTGAACTGAATTTCTGAACATTGAACAGTAACAGTGCCCACAAGGTGTTCGACCGAATGAAATTGGCCTCTGGTGATTTTTCCTTGAGCTGATTTTTGGTGGAGTGGCTTCTCCTTGCTCAAGTAGGCTGCCTGAATTTTGGTGGAATTTTTGGAGGAGTGTAGATATGAATTTCACCAAATTTGGCAAATCTGGTCCAAACTTGCAGAGATTGAATTTTGAAAAATTTGAAAAGAGGAGGAGTGGATCAAGATGGTTCTGGGTTGTGGGTTCAAAGGACAATCCAGGAGAATTGGTTTGAGGTCAAAACTCAAATGCAATAGGGCACTTGCTTTGAAAATCTCTCAGGCCCCAAATAATTTTCAGAATTGATTTGAGGGAAAATAATTGGAATAAAAATCCAAAACCAGTTTGGATTAGTTGGGACAGAGAATTTAGGTTGATCACAAGTTGTAGGGGGGTTTTGGAGGGGTTTTACCACATGGGCAAGAATGCCAAGTCATGGTGGTTCCAAGATATGAAAATCCCAAATTTCATGGAGTTTCTTTTTTTTAAAAGAAAAAGACTAAACTCCCAAAAATAATTTTGAGAGAGAATCAACAGAGAAGAAGTTTCAAAAGGGCAAACACCAAAGTTTGAAGCCAGAATAAAAACCTTGTCAAAGAAAAGAAAGTTTCTTAAGAGGAAGGTTTTCTGAAAAAAAATTTAAATGGCCTCTTTTCAAAAACCACAAAGTTTTTGCTGAAAACCAAAGTAAAAATTTTGGAGTGTCACAACACCTACCCCCTTAGGAAAAATCTCGTCCCCGAGATTTCAGCTGACCCTTAAATAAGTGTGGATGCTCTGTCCGAACAAAATCCTCGCTTTCCCAGGTTGCTTCACTGTCGGTGTGATTGCTCCACTGGACTTTGAAAAACTTGATGGTTTTCTGTCGGGTCCTCCTTTCAGACTCCTCTAATATTCTTATGGGACGTTCTCGATAAGTGAGGTCTGGCTGTATGTCAATGTTCTCATGAGATACTTGTTTCTCTAGGTTGCTTACACACTTCCTTAATTGAGAGACGTGGAACACGTCGTGAATGTCGGACAAGTCTTCGGGTAAGTCTAGCTGGTAGGGTACAGTGCCTCTTCGTGCCACTATGCAAAATGGTCCAATGAATCTTGGTGCTAATTTTCCTTTAATCTTAAACCGTTGCAATCCTCTCATCGGGGATACTCTTAAGTATATGAATTCACCGGGTTCGAAGCTGACCCTACGATGTTTCTGATCATAATAACTTTTCTGTCGACTTTGAGCGGCCTTAAGTCGGTCCCTGATTAGCTTGACTTTTTCCTCGGCTTCTCTGAGCATATCTGGTCCGAAGATGCGGCTGTCTCCGGTCTCTGACCAATTTAACGGGGTACGACATCTCCTTCCGTATAGGGCTTCGAAAGGAGCCATTTGCAGGCTGGTCTGGTAGCTGTTGTTGTATGCGAACTCGGCATATGGCAGGCTGTCCTCCCAACTGGTTCCATAGGTGAGGACACATGCTCTCAGCATGTCTTCTAAAACCTGGTTTACGCGTTCTGTTTGTCCATCAGTCTGTGGATGGTATGCGGTACTGAAGGCTAGTTGGGTTCCCAGAGCCTGTTGTAATTGCTCCCAAAATCTTGAGACGAACTGAGTGCCTCTGTCGGAAATTGTAGTCTTCGGGACACCGTGCAGATAGACTATGCGGGAAAGATAAATCCTGGCAAGCCTCTGAGTGGTGTAGGTTGTCTTCACTGGAATAAAGTGTGCTACTTTGGTCAACCTGTCAGTGATGACCCACATGGCATCATTCCCATGTCGTGACCGAGGTAATCCGACAATAAAATCCATCCCTATTTCATCCCATTTCCACTCAGGTATTTTGTTAGGTTGCAGTAGTCCGGCTGGTCTCTGATGTTCAGCTTTTATGCGTTGACACGAGTCGCAGCATGCAATGAAAGCGGCTATGTCCCTCTTCATACCGTGCCACCAAAATCTTTCCTGAATATCCTTATACATTTTGGTTCGTCCAGGGTGGATCGAATATGGAGTGGTGTGTGCTTCAGTTAAAACTTGCTGTTTAAGGTCTTCTATGTTTGGCACGCATAGCCTTTCTCCGTACCATAATATTCCTTCATTGTCTATGACGAATTCCGAGGCCTTGCCCATACTCAACTTCCTTTTAATTCCTTCAATGCTGGGGTGACTGGACTGAGCCTCTTTAATTTTCTCCACAAGGTGTGGTTGTATTTCCAAGTTTGATATGGTGCCTTCTGCTACCATTATCAAGTTGAGCTTGACAAATTCTTGATGGAATTCGGGCCTCAAGCTGTGCAGATAGTTCCCGTCGGAGCTGGGGTTCCGACTCAGGGCATCGGCCACTACGTTTGCTTTCCCTGGATGGTAATGGATACCAACATCATAATCCTTTACCAATTCTAACCAGCGGCGTTGCCGTAAATTTAGTTCTGGCTGCGTAAAAATGTATTTGAGGCTTTTGTGATCCGTATATATCTCACATCGATTCCCAAGTAGAAAATGCCTCCATTCCTTGAGTGCATGAATAACTGCTGCCATTTCTAAATCATGAGTGGGATAATTTTCCTCGTGTTTGCGAAGTTGCCTAGAAGCGTAGGCGACAACCTTGCCTTCTTGCATCAACACGCATCCGAGACCCTTTCTGGATGCGTCACAAAATACTTCAAAATTCTTGTGTATATCGGGTACAATTAATACTGGTGCTGTTGTTAACTTCCGCTTTAGCTCTTGGAAGCTTTTCTCGCAGGCTTCTGTCCATTCAAACTTCTTATCTTTCTTGAGTAACTGTGTCATAGGCTTGGATATGGTGGAAAATCCTTCAATAAATCTGCGGTAATACCCTGCCATTCCCAAGAAACTTCGTATGTCTGTTACGCTGGCTGGTGACTTCCAGTCAAGTACGGCCTTGACTTTCTCTGGGTCCACTGCTATACCGTCTTGAGTCAGCACGTGGCCTAGAAAACCTACTTGTCTTAGCCAAAATTCGCACTTGCTGAACTTGGCATACAATTGGTGTTTCCTTAGCTCTCCTAGTACAATCCTGAGATGTTCAGCGTGCTCTTTTGGTGTTTTGGAGTATACCAGAATATCGTCGATGAATACTACAACGAATTTGTCCATAAACTTCATAAATACTTTGTTCATGAGGTGAACAAAATATGCCGGGGCGTTAGTTAATCCAAATGGCATCACTGTGAACTCGTACAGTCCATATCTGAAGGTGAAGGCTGTTTTGGGGATATCTTCCGTTCGTACCTTCAATTGATGGTATCCTGACCTTAAGTCAATCTTTGAGAATACCTTGGCCTGAGCAATTTGATCAAACAAATCATTTATCCTTGGCATCGGGTATTTGTTTTTGACTGTGACCATGTTAAGTGCTCGATAGTCGATACACAATCTCAGCGTTCCATCCTTCTTCTTGGCAAATAAAATTGGTGATCCCCAAGGTGAGGAGCTGGCCCGAATGTACCCTTTATCCAGTAATTCCTTTATCTGTTTCTTCAATTCGATCAACTCGGATGGTGCCATTCTGTATGGTTTCTTGTATATGGGGGTGGTTCCTGGTGCTAGCTCAATGCGGAATTCTATTTCTCGATCTGGTGGCATGCTTGGCAGCTCTTCAGGGAATACATCTGGAAATTCACACACTACTGGAACCTTGTTTAGCTCAGAAACGTCCACCTTATTTAATCTCGGTTGCCGGGGTCTTTTTCCTTCCTTGGCTGATACTCTTATTGTCTTCCCTTGGTGGTGTGTGAGAATCACGGTCCTGTTGAAACAGTCTATAAAACCTTTATTGGTGGTTAGCCAATCCATCCCTAGGATGACATCCAGTCCTTTATTTTCCAATACAATAAGATTTGCATAAAACTCCAATCCTTCAAACTCAATGACCACATTCTGACAGTAATTCTGAGAAACTTGCTGAATCCCGGGGGACTTGATTATTATGGATTTCTCCAAAGGAAGCATCGAAAAATTATTTTGCAAAGCAAAACTTTTCGAGATGAAAGAGTGAGAAGCTCCAGAATCAAACAAAACCATTGCAGGTATTGTGTTGACAGGAAACGTACCGAGTACGATATCCGAAGCATTTTGTGCCTCCTCTTTGGTTACGCGGTTCAGATGACCCTTCCTGTGGTTATTGTTGGGATTGAAATTGTTTCGTTTGGGCGCTGAATTATTGCTGTCGTTGTTCGGCTTTGGGGTTGAATTCCTTGGCTTGGGGCACTGTTTGGCATAGTGCCCTTCTTCTCCACAAGCGTAACAAGTAACGCCGGGGCGATAGGTCAATTCCTTGTCCCTTGCATGAAAATTCTTGATTGGGCGTGAGACATTGGATGAGAATTTGGGTGTCCCACCCTTTTTAAAATCTATCTTGCTTCGGTGATTGCGAGTGTGGTTAGTCTGGTCCCTTTTCCGCTTGCGGATATCTTCCAGACTGCGTCTCTCATTTTCCAGAGTAATGGCCTTGTCCACCAGCATTTTAAAATCAGGAAAAGTGTGCACGACCAGTTGGCATTTAAGTGCGGGCGCTAGACCGTCAAGGAATTTCTCCATCTTCTTGATTTCAGTCATACGCTCCTCATTGGCGTAGCGGGACAATAGGGTAAATTGACTGTTGTAATCTGACACTGTCATGTTCCTTTGTTTGAGGTCATCAAATTCCCTCTTCTTGATTTTCATAATACTCTTTGGAATATGTGCACCACGGAAACCTTCCTTGAAATCATCCCAGGTTATGTCATTTTCGTTGGGATGCATGTGCAGAAAATTCTCCCACCACGATGCGGCTGCTCCTGTGAGATAGTGTGGAGCATATAGTACTTTCTCGAGATCTGAACACTTTGCAATAATTAATTTCCTCTCCATATCTCGAAGCCAGTCCTCGGCTTCAAGAGGCTTGTCAGTGTGAGAAAATGTTTGAGGACGTGTCTTCTGTAGCTCTGATACCAAGCTTGTCATGACCGGTTTTCCAATAAAAATATTTATTGAAAAGCCAATCTTTTAAGTCCAGTATGAGAGGAATCCTCTACACTGGCAGACAATTCTTGATACAATAAGCCAGTAGCATAAAATATATTACAGGGTCGAACTACGGTTGCTCAACCAAATTATTACAAGCACGCCAATAATCATACATAATGGCGGACAGAACACAGTGGTGTGGAGATATACTACTGACTCAAGGATAGGCTGGTGGTGGAAAAACACAGCGGGGAGAGAAATACAAGACTCTACGTCTGTCATCTCATCGAGCGTCGAGGAGAGGCTCGATGAATTTATTTGGTAGCGGAAGTGGATATAAAACAGTGGCCAAATCCAGGGTCGCGCAAGACTGACTGGGACTCCTCTAAGTGTCGGGCTCGCTATCGAACTCTTCATCCATGAGATCGCCTTCGTCAGCATCTGGCCAAATCAACAAGCCAGTGAGTACTTTGAAAGTACTCGCAAGACAGTTCGGACGTAAGGTATAACAAATGCATGCATGGATGCAACATGATTAATTCCTTAATGCACATTAAATAAAACTGGCATAACGGGTAAGTAAAAAGGGAAAACGGCGGTAGTCCGCCTGAAATTCCACAGAACATAAATAAGGACCGATCGGGTGTCTAAAGCGACGCCTCGAAAGGTGAACAAATAAAAATAAGGAAAATGATGCCACAGTCAGGCATCTTAGCGACACCACATAAAGGGCTTTTTTAAAAGAAATGCCACGGTCGGATGTCTGAGCGACATCGCAGAAAGGGCTTTAAAAGAAATGCCACAGTCGGACGTCTGAGCGACATCACATAAAGGGCTTTAAAAGAAATGCCACAGTCGGACGTCTGAGCGACATCACATAAAGGGCTTTAAAAGAAATGCCAAAGTCGGACGTCTGAGCGACATCGCAGAAAGGGCTTTAACAAAAATGCCACAGTCGGACGTCTGAGCGACATCACATAAAGGGCTTTTATTCACAAGTAAATAATACTCATAATAAATATTCAATTCATGAAAACAAACGGGTTAGTCCATCCACAGGAGTGATCATTTAACCGGACTTAGCACTCATGCGATTCACCGGAGTCTCTGTCATCAAAGATGACAATTGATTAGGATAAGAAGGAATCGAAACTTGACATGGAAGAGATGATTTGGAGGAATATATGACTCTGCAGAGTTTGTACAAAATTTTTCCCACAGTCAACGGATTTCCGTAGTCACGAAGGACTAGTTCCGTTTACGGTATTTCAGAAGAAAACACAGCTAACCGGTACACACCCATCCTACCTCTCGATGCTAGGAATCACCCTAGTCATCGTCCAAGAAAAACTTTTGAGACGGGGAGATCACAATCTCGAATAGCATGGGATCAAATTTATATACGCGCGCTCTAAGGGGTGCCCCCCTCTCGGTCCCAACCGGAAACACCCATGCCCCCTGACCGGATGACTGGCTCTAATCCAGGGCCATGGAACCATCATCACGGCCTCTCCTCTTTGGTGTGTACCATGAAAGCGGTTTGGAACTTACTAAACCATATTCCTTGCGGAAAACATGCGGTAGTACAAGGAAGGGAATGATAGGTACTGGACCGATATGGTTTGACACTGAAGTCACATAGTCTGGCGTAAGACTGGCATGCTACAACACTGCCTTCGTACCCATCCTCATGCCAACACATGGCCATTCATATTCACATTCATCCACGTATGGATCATCGAACTCACTTACCTCATTATCACATAAAATAACGTTCATCGGTATACTCACCGGCATGCCATGAAACTAACTAAATGCAAAACATGCCAAGACACTCATCATATCAAAAGTTCAAACATGCTTGCCTGGTTCAGAGTAGTCGGAGCCTAGCTCGGTGAAGTTCGCGGCTCCGTCACCTCCTTCGGTATCTACGTTTAAAGAAGATATATGCGCTAACGTAAATACCAAGGAGAGCACAGAAGGTAAACCAAATATTTTTCAAATAAATCTGATAAAAAACTAGACAAAATTTTAAAGAGAACAGAAAAATAATCAATCAAAAATACTTTTCTGATTAAAAGTTATAAGGGTTTTTGTCCAGGGACTTATCTATAATGAAACAGAAGATTTCCAGGGGCTAGTTTATAAAAACAGAAAACGCTTCGGTAGCGAATACACCAGCCCGAAGAGAAAACGCATTCTGCCCGAAGGCGCTTCCAGAAAACGGTTCGAAGGAGAGAGCAGAGAGGCTGACGGTGGGGTCCCACCCGTCAGGTTCAAATGTTCAAACGGGGCGGCAGAGTTCGCCGGCGCCCGAGAGCCGCGGTGGTCGCCGGCGGCGATCCACGGCGAGGCAGAGAGATCGGAGAGTACCTCCGTGCTCAGGGTACCTTTCCGCGTCAGTTGATGGTGGTGGAGTCGGTCGGCGAGCACCACGTCGACGGCGAGCTCTGCTCCGGCGGACGGCGGCTCGGGTGGTCGAGGGGCTCGTCGGAGAGGGCTGCAAAGATTAAATTGAGGTGGGGGTTAGATTACTGGGTGCAAGAGAGGGCTACGGACGAGGTTTGGGCGCCGGAGGTGGCCTCACCGAAGTGAATCGAGCTGGAGGCCGAGGCGGATCAGGGTGGCCGGAGCCGGGGAAGGAGACCTCCTTGAGGTCCTCCCAGTGGCCTGGCGGGGTGTTGGTGAGTAGTGGGGGTGCTGCGTGCACGAGAGTAAGCTCGGGACCCCTTTATATAGGCGGTCCGAGGCGGTTGCCGTGAACGGAGATTTCCGGCGAGCGATTACGGTGGCGTAGTGCTCGGTCGGGGTGGTTAGGGGGTCGAGCGTCATTACGGAGGTTCAGAGGGTCCATTTTTGTGCTAAGTTGGCAGGGGTTTGGGCGTTTAGAGCGAGCTCGACGGAACGGGGTGGTGCGGGCCCGTCGGCGGCAGAGAGCGCGCTCCATGCGTGCTGCGCCACGGCGACGGTGCCGCATGCGTGCACTGGCACGGAGAAGGCCACGCGGAGCCACCAGAAGATTTGGGCGGTGCCGAACGGCGTTGCGCCGCCGTTCTCCTCCCTGTCGGCCGTTACGAGGAGCCGGCCGCCGCAAGACACGCTGGCGCAGGCGGGCCAGGGCGCCACCGACTCCAGGGTCGCGCCAAGCGCGCATGTGAAGCTTCGGACAAGCAAGCGAGGCCGCGAGCAACGTGCCAAGTGCACTGTGGCCGCGTGACTGAAACTGTCGAAACTGAAGATGACACTGAACTGAATTTCTGAACATTGAACAGTAACAGTGCCCACAAGGTGTTCGACCGAATGAAATTGGCCTCTGGTGATTTTTCCTTGAGCTGATTTTTGGTGGAGTGGCTTCTCCTTGCTCAAGTAGGCTGCCTGAATTTTGGTGGAATTTTTGGAGGAGTGTAGATATGAATTTCACCAAATTTGGCAAATCTGGTCCAAACTTGCAGAGATTGAATTTTGAAAAATTTGAAAAGAGGAGGAGTGGATCAAGATGGTTCTGGGTTGTGGGTTCAAAGGACAATCCAGGAGAATTGGTTTGAGGTCAAAACTCAAATGCAATAGGGCACTTGCTTTGAAAATCTCTCAGGCCCCAAATAATTTTCAGAATTGATTTGAGGGAAAATAATTGGAATAAAAATCCAAAACCAGTTTGGATTAGTTGGGACAGAGAATTTAGGTTGATCACAAGTTGTAGGGGGGTTTTGGAGGGGTTTTACCACATGGGCAAGAATGCCAAGTCATGGTGGTTCCAAGATATGAAAATCCCAAATTTCATGGAGTTTCTTTTTTTTAAAAGAAAAAGACTAAACTCCCAAAAATAATTTTGAGAGAGAATCAACAGAGAAGAAGTTTCAAAAGGGCAAACACCAAAGTTTGAAGCCAGAATAAAAACCTTGTCAAAGAAAAGAAAGTTTCTTAAGAGGAAGGTTTTCTGAAAAAAAAATTAAATGGCCTCTTTTCAAAAACCACAAAGTTTTTGCTGAAAACCAAAGTAAAAATTTTGGAGTGTCACAACAGGGGGCGCCTTCGTGATTCATTTCGAATACGATGGCACCTCCTTGATGTTCTTAAAGGTCTTCGACGTGGAAGGACGCCGACTGGAGTGCTGCCCCAGGGAAGGCGACCGGGGCATTGAAGTGGCGAGGGCTAGGCCCGCCAACCGCTTCCTCAGCAGCTCCTATGGTAGCAGCGGAGACGCCGGAGGGTCCAACGACTCTCCCGAGCTTCTCGTGACTCCGGAGACGAGCGACGACAGCTACGAGCCCCCGAGCTCGCATCACGCTCGGAGCAGAGTTGCTGCATCAAGCCGCCAGCGCGACTGATCTGGATGGGGTTGGCGCCGGTGCTTGGTGGCCCACCGTTGATGATGGCGTCGACGATGGAGGCACACGTAGTTAGCATCCCTTAGGATTAGCACCTTTTGTTCCCTGCGAGGAATCAAGGAAACACCCGTGGGGGCATGTAAAGCGTCTGCTATGTATTTTGTTAATATCATCCTTATTATGGAGTGGTGCAAGATGCTTGTCCTGTCCCGACTCGGTTCCCCCTTTCTATCCTCACGGGGGCTTGGTTCTCTATGCTGACAGGTCCCAGTCCCCAGGTAGGCTTTAGTCATCGCTGGTATGCCAGGTCGTGATGCCGTGGTCAAGGACATGAGGTGAGCGGCCCGAGGTCCAGTGAGAGCCCCTGAGGCGCGATGCTCAGGAGGTCCCCTTTAGCGCTCAATCAGCCGCCGCAGGATGAGAAAGGAGGGCAACGTCGCCATTACAGGGCCGCATTAAGTAAGGTTTTGGTGTCGCATTGATTAGCTTTTCTAGGAGCATGACTTACCTCGTGGGCTCGGAGCCGTTCCTTAGCGAGGTGCCGGACCTGCTTGTCGGCAGCTGGGACATCGCTGGGTCAGGCCCACGTGAGCTTCTCCTCTCTTCCCCACACTCTCCTTTGCGCTCTACGTCCTCAGGTCCCGGCCCTCGAGCGAGCTCAGCCGCTGCTGGTATGCCAGGCCGTGATGCCGTGGACAAGGCCAGGGAGCGAGGGCTGGAGAGCCAGTAAGAGCTCTTGAGTCGCGATGCTCAAGCACCCCCCTTTCAATGCATGAGCGGATCGCACGGGAGAGAGAGAGAGAGAGAGAGAGCTCACGACCCCCCACATTATTCCTTAGGTGGACCCTGTAAATCAACATGAGGAAAATAGGGACTGCCATTATGATTAACGGCCAACCATTGGTTGCTCCCAGGGAGTGATGAGGGCACTGAGGGCCTGGTGAGGTAGCGCTTTGCGGGGCTGCCGCGGCCAGAGCTTGACCACTCAGATTTGTCGACGTGGCAGGGACAGACCCATGCGCAAGCGCCGTGCCAGAGCGAGCGGCTCCAAAGGTAGGTGTCAATCGAGCAGGCGATTATCATAGGCGGCTTAAGCATGAAAAGGCAATCCAACTTAGATAGATGCAGGAAGACACATGCCACTGGGCCAGGCCCGAGCGGCTTGGGGATGATGCAGCCCGAGGGGCGCCCCCAACAAGGTAAGCTAAAGACACAAGCAAAACTGATACATGCCGCGGGGACGGACCCACACGACCTGGGAATGATGCAGCCCTAAGGGCGCTCCCAGCTGAAATGAAACTCGAAAGATGTCACTTGATATCGTTGCAGAGCGAGTGTTGGAGTAGCTGACGATGCGCGGTGAAGAAGCCAATCCTCGCGAGCCTTTGGAACTCTGAGCCTCGGGAGGCTCTGGAGGTCCGGGCGGCTCGGCAAGGTCCATCTCCATCTCCTCCAGGAACGCGCGTTGCCTGGCCACCTGAGCCTCCAGAATGCTCCTCATCAGGCGCTGGTGAGTAGCAGCTGTGTTCGGCAGGCCGAAAGGCATGCGAACGTAGCTATGAGGTGGACCCTCGCAACGTCCCACACGCGAAGGCCAAAAGCACTCCTGAGACACGACTCGATTGAGCCCTGGGTAGTCAATGCAGACGCGTAGCCCGCCATCCTCGCCTGGATGGGGAGCTACGCCGGGTAGGCGGCGGCTGCCGCGCATGACTCTCGACTCTTGCAGCTCCTGAGTGACCTTGGTGATGAACTCCTGAGGGTTGGGCCCTCCTTGCCTCATGCCTTCCTGAGGGAAACATGCCGCGAAGCACGCCTCCAAGTGGTGCCCGAGTGCCTCCCTCGTGATCTTGGCAAAGTCAGTGGCCCTCAAGGAGAGAGCCCCCGAGCCTTGCCTGTTGTCACATCCCTAGCTCTGGTGTGTCTAGAGCTAGCATCTGTTGCATCATGTTTAAATTTTCTCAGAAACTTGAAATGGGGAAGACAGAACCCCCAGCCCCCCCTAAAACCAACTAGGGTTTACTAAAATCATTTCAATGAACCCAAAATGCCTTCATAAATGTTCACCATCTTTCGTCATGGCTAAACCCTCTGCCAAAAATGGTTTCATATTTTTGGAGGCTATTCTGGATTTTTGCACCAAGCCATAAGTATTTACATTTGGGCAATTTAAATCCTATAAATATTTTAAATGCCCATATAATCTTGAAGGTATTTTTAGGCTATTAAGAATATTTTCAAATGTGCCTCTGAATATTTTCAGGTTTTTCCTAAATGGAATAGTATTTCTACTATTTCAAAACACAGAATAGAAATAAATAAAAAGAAAAGGACAGAAAACCTACCTAACTTACCTGGCAGCCCAGCCAGCCCACCACTGTCTTCTTCCTCTTGCCAGGAGGAGAAGCAGCTGCATGCCCGGCGCACAGGCAAGCCGCGCCAGCTCCTCCCTGCCTACCTGGCTGCCCCCTCGTCACCCTCGCCGCCTTCCGCGACGCCACGCAACCCCCCCGACACTCTCTCACTCCCTCCCGTGCTCCTCCCCTCTTCTGCCTCTCTCCCTCGCACCACCTAAATGCGCCCGCCGCCGCCGACGTGCACCACCCCGGCCACCGTCTACCCCTCGCTTCCCTGACTGGCTCAAGAACTCCGCCTCGTCGCCCTAGACCTCTCCGCCGAGCCACGCGGCACCAGATGCCTCCGAACGCTGTCACCGTGGTTGTCTTCTACCTCGGGCATCTCAGATCGCCGGCGACCGCACCTCGTCTCCAGCCCGTCCCCGAGCCCGCTAAGACCGCCGTACGACTCCCTGTGAGCTCCTGATTCTTTTCCCTTCCTGACCCCCTCTGTTCCCGTCTCCTAGCTCCGTCTTCCACCAAGGCCGAAGCTCGCTGCTGCCATGCCTCGTCGCCGTCGTGGCCAGAGCCACAGTGGCTCGAAGCCGGGCACACCACCGTGCTCCACACCTCACCAGGAGCACGTAGCACACACCAACACCTCCCCTAGCGCCCTGCATCGCCTAACCGCCGTTGTCGAACTCCGCCCGCCGCCGCAAGCTCGCTTCCGACGAGCTCGGTCCACCCCAGCTGCTCCCGCCTGCCCCGTTAGATGCGCCTCGTCGCGCTGCACCCGTAGAGCCTCTCCGCCGCCCATTTGGATACCCGTGGGCGATTTTCGAGCCACGCCGCCATCTCGGGCCTCGCCGGCGTCGAGTCGCCGGCGAGTTTGACCCCGCTGACTGTTGACCCAGGGTGGACCCAGTTTGACCCCCTGGGTCACTGACATGTGGGCCCCAGGCCACTAACTAAACTAGGTTAGTATTAGTTTAACGCTAACTAAACTTAGTTAGTTTAACTAACTACTGACGGACGGGACCCACTGGTCAGTTTGACCTGGACCGGCCCCGTTAACCGCTGATGTCATAGTGACGCAGTGCTGACGCAGTTAATTATTTTCTGGATTTATTCTTATACAGGAAATTCCAGAAAATAGCCAAAACTTCAAAAATTTATATAAAATAATCTATAACTCAGATTGAAATATGTTATATATGAAAAATGATCAGAAAAATCCAAACTTTCCATCTGTACTGGTTTCATGCATGTTAGAGCAACCTAACCTTTCTGTTTAGATGAAACATGATAATGCACTTATATGAGTTCATAGTTTAGGCTTGTATTTGAATCTTTGATTCAAATAAGCTCAAACCACTCTGGTTTTAGTTGCATTAGCCAAACACACAACATATTGACATGTCATGATCATGCATCATATTGTGCATTTCATTGATTGCATTTCTTCTCTGTTGCTGGTATTTGTCCCCTCTTGATAGACGTGGTTCCGACGATGAGTTCGATGACACCAATGAAGAACTATACTATCTTCAGAAGTGCCAGGCAAGCAAAACCCCCTTGTTCATTCTGATACAATCCCACTCTCTCGCTCCTGCTCTCTTTTATTGCATTAGGACAACAACGATTCATCTGTTACTTGCTGCGGTAGTTGAACCCCTTTCCTCTGCATTACCTGTCATTGCCACAGTAAATAGATGAAACCCACTAGCATGAGTAGGAGTTGTTTGAGCCCTGATGTGCCTACTCATTCATGCTTGTTTGTCATTCCTGCTACTGC
This sequence comes from Triticum aestivum, assembly GCF_018294505.1. Taxonomy (NCBI): domain Eukaryota; kingdom Viridiplantae; phylum Streptophyta; class Magnoliopsida; order Poales; family Poaceae; genus Triticum; species Triticum aestivum. The sequence continues at coordinate 368,146,129 of NC_057801.1, read as the reverse complement.
TTAGAGTTGAGTCAGGTCTGATTCATCGGGGATGAATCGGAGGTGTGTAAACATGTCCTATTATGTGTGAGCTAAGTGTGTGAACACGATTTGGTAAAGGTAGCGGTGAGAGGCCATGTAGGAGTACATGGTGGGTTGTCTCATTAAAGTCATCCTCAGGAACTGAGTTCTGTGTTTGTGATCCATGAAACAGTTACTACCACACATTGGGCCCGAAACCAATGGACCCTCTCAGCTTCTTAATCACCTTTGTCCTCTGTCCAGGAGTTGCAAGTAATTTCTCGTGTTTGTAGTATGCTGGAGGCCGTGGGCAACGCTGACCGGAGGGGTGGGCTGTGATGTGGTAGGCACGTGGCCGGGTATACCGGGCGCCCATTTGGTGTCGCGGAACCCTGTACACATTGTTCGGGGCCGTATGTGGAAACCTCGGCCGGACTCCCTGCGGATGGAACCTGAATAGGCGATAAACTTGGACTAGAGACTTGAGTGTTTAGGTAGGTCGTGGCCGACACCCTCGCTGGGCTTCCGCTTGAAGGTTGCCGAGTACATGTCATGTAAACGGCGGTAAGTGGTGAGAGCGTGTGTGAAGAAGTACACCCCTGCAGGGTTAACATCATCTATTTGAATAGCCATGTCCGCGGTAAAGGACTTCTGGGTTGCCTGTACAGTTCATAGACAAGTGAAAGTGGATACTCTAAAATAAGCAAGATAAGCGTGAGTGCTATGGATGGCGTTCTCGTAGGGAGATGGGAGCGGATCCATAGTAGTGTATTGATATGGTGAATATGTGGACTCGTGTGCACCACCTCAAAAGAGTTACTTGCAGTCGTAGTTCAGGATAGCCACCGAGTCAAAGCTGGCTTGCTACAGTTAAACTCCACCACCTCCTTTGTTGATAATGATGCATATGTAGTTAGTTCTAATGTAAGTCTTGCTGGGTACATTTGTACTCACGTTTTCCTATTTTATGTTTTGCAGAGAGACTTCGGTCTCGCTAGTAGTTCCACGTGGACTCCGACCTTTAGCTTGTTACCTTAGCTACGATCTTGTGCCCTCAGCAGGATCTGGTAGTTAATCAGGCTTCTCAGCCTTTTTCATTTGTACTTGTTTGTACTCGGACATGTTAAACTTCCGCATGTGCTTTGATTTGTATGCTCTGAATGCTGGGTCGAGAGACCCATGTTTGTAATATCTCGCTCCTCGGAGCCTATTGAATAAAATAGTTGAGTTGTAGAGTCATGTTGTGATGCCATGTTGTATTTGCACATATCGAGCATATTGTGTGTATGTTATTGAAATGCTTGGTATGTGTGGGATCTGACTATCTAGTTGTTTATCCTTAGTAGTCTCTCTTGCCGGGAAATGTCTCCTAGTGCTTCCAGTGAGCCATGGTAGCTTGCTACTACTCCGGAACACGTAGGCTGGCCGGCATGTGTCCTTCTTTGTTCCTGTGTCTGTCCCTACGGGGAAATGTCACGCGATGAATACCGTAGTCCTGTTAGCCCGCTACAGCCCGGTTCACCGGAGTCCTGCTAGCCCAGTGCTATAGCCTGGATTCACTCGCTGATGACTGACACGTTCGCTGCTGGGTCATGTATGCCTGTCCCTGTAAGTTAGTGCCACTTTGGGTTCACGACTAGCCATGTCAGCCCGGGCTCCTTGTCATATGGATGCTAGCGACACTATCATATACGTGTGCCAAAAGGCGCAAACGGTCCCGGGCAAGGTAAGGCGACACCCATGGGAATACCGTGCGTGAGGCCGCAAAGTGATATGAGGAGTTACTTGCTAGATCGATGTGCCATTGAGTCGGGGTCCTGGCAGCTTTGGTATCAGAGCTTGACTGCCTGTAGGATTACCAAGCCAAACTGGTCGAAGTTGGGTCTAGAAGTTCTTTAGTTATATAAGGGAATTGATTGTGGGATGGAACGTAAGGCTCTTTTTCTCCTTTACCTTATGACCTTCTGATCTGAGTCATCCTATCTTTCCTACGGGGTTAAGGAACTAGGCTATCTCCTCTTTCTATTAGGATCACGTGTTACTAATCCGTAGACTTGTAAGATTGTTGGACTTAAGCCTCATTTCAGTTCCTGTTACTTTCGTGTGTTCATAGTTGGTCTCAGAATCTTGATATTGTGATGATCGAGTGGTTATGCCACCATTTTGCAGGATGTCTTAAATCCTTTTGAGCATTTACAGCCGTTATGCTATTCGAGTCATCCCAGGTTTCTAAACAATCTGATGCACTTGTAAATCCTTTCCCTCTGGTTTTGATGTTCCTTTGGGCCAGGTTAATCACACTAATTGCTTAGTTGCGGTATTCTATTGCCTCGACATATATGTTGGAGTTCTTATTATGACCCTAGGTGTCTTAGGGGATCATCTAGTAATCTAGCCATGATTTGTGTCCCAGTGCGATGATTTTGGCCTTTATTCTCGAAAGCATCCCGTGATGCCACTTAGTAGTAGGTATTCTACTTCTGGGTTTCTGAACCCGAGATTCACACTACTTATTTCATGTTGATAGTGTTTGCTAGTTCCTTTAGGTTATTAGTAACCTTTGCGATAGTTCTCGAGGTTCGTGGTATATCGTTCTTCCAAATACCATGAACTACTTATGGCAGCAGTTCCTCATTGAACCAAAAGATCACAACAAAAGTGCTCTCGATGAGTTCTCAATTCTATGTTGTGACTCTGCCAGTCCTACCTTCTCTGCATGGGTTCTAGAAGAAACCTGTTGAACTTGGTTCGACATACTAATCTATGCATCCACAACTCAGAAAGTTATATGTTCCTTGAGTTGTTCCTGTTTAGTTGTATTCCAACCCTCGTCTATCAATTGATAGTCAAGAGTATGCGTGCATTCGTTCATCGATACCTATTACTCTTGTGGTCCGTCAAGCCATTCTATTCCGGAATGACTAGGAGAAACAAACTCCAGTACCTTGTCCATTTCCAGGATTGGGTCAAAGCAGTCGTATTCCGCAGATCAAATTGCTAATGTAGCTTTTGCTCTGTTCTACCTTGGAGTATTACCATCTTTATATCAAGAATGTCATGGGAATTGCACACCATCCTATGAACTCTTGACACAGTGATACTTCTTGCCATCATTATTCATTCCTCGGTTTCGTATTATTGTAACCGGAATACCGACAAGTGAGTCGTGATGTGTGAAATCTATACTCCTAGCAACTCTGTTGCTTGGTAGTTAAATGGACAACAACCTCATTCTTAGCGTGTTGATTATTGAATCATCACCCTAAGGTTGATTGTGCTACCTAGTCCCTATTTCCGGAGCACTCTTCGGTCGGTGAGTTAGGATTTTGTCAATCCCTCGCTCATTTGATCATTTCGTATTGCCCTGAAAAGCAAGATTGTTATCGAGCTTAATAACATATCGGTGGTTCGTGATTCTCTGAATATCTTCTCGGAAGTATCACCAGGTTGTCACCTGACCGCTATGTTGAGTTTGTGATCAAGTTGGTTTATCTCTATAAACCACCCTTTCTCCAAGAGTCTATGTTGGATACCCCTGAGCTAGTTGGTTAAGCTGAACGACAACTTGGAGAGTTGGAAGATAAAAGCTTTGTCCGACTTAGTTCACTCCAAAGGGATATCTCTTCGTATATGTGTGTTGAAAAAAGATGATATCTTCATCGATTGATCTCCGTGACCAATTGCTGGATTTGTTGTCTTATAAAAACTTTGATTTGAGTGTGGGCTATCATCAAATCAAAATCAGCACCAACAATGTTCGTAATGTTGTCTTACTTGTGGTTGATCCCTCAAGCATACACCATTACATATTTTGGTCTAACCAATACTATCACCTTGTTCACATAATGGCGGAATTCCAGTGATCTAGAAATTATGATGAGTTGTTGTTGAGCCCATCAGCAACATTTTATCTCCTCCATAATTCATGATGAACATCAGGCTAGTGTTGGAAACTTGTGTAAGCATTATCTTCGTGTTCCGTTCATGAGGTATATGTTCGGACGAAAGAAGTGACTTCCTCTAATTCACGACACTTGGTGTAAGTTGCCGCCGTGAATTCGATAAAGTCAATGTTGCTTCCTTGGAATCATCCCAAGTTAGTCACACATGTGCAAAGTATACTATGGTTTGGTAGATTAATTACCTCCACTCCATATGTATTCTGTAGCACACCAAGCCACTGATTGATTTGTTCAAGGAGAAGAAGCTCCTTCTTAAGAGTATACCTTATGCAAGGACTTCGATATCCTCGATGATGGTTCCCCACCGGAACTCGGTAGTGTTTTATTGTAAGACTACCATGGGATCATGTTTGTCTGGGACAACGTTTTCACATGTTTGTAGCAGAACCAGCTCATGTTTTGGAGCTTGCTATCATAGTTCATTTCCCGAGAATCTCGCAACGTCATCTCGTCGGTTTGTGTTGCAAACTTTCATTTTTCTCATTCTAACACCAACCAGATCTGAATCTCAGGCAGATATGATGGTTGGAACGTTTCCCAAGAATTATAATATTGGTCTCTCCGTAACCGGTAAAGTGGATGTCGTGGCCAACACACCCAACCGGAAGACCTATTATTGTAGTATCTTGATTGAGAAAGTTGGCCACCTTCCCATAGGGATTTCACAGGATTTACTCCTTAGTTGTCCCTTATGGATTTTTGTGCTCCCGAAGTCCGACCTTTACTTGATGTTCTAGATACCAAACCATATCTATGAATGGGATACACTAGTACATCAAGGAGAACATTAGAAGTGGAGTGCTAAATGTCTCTCGGTTGATCATCCAGATTTTGTCCCCTTGGTCTCGCTAAGGTGAAATCTGAGAAAGTGTTATCTTCCTTTGCATCTGCATCATCCATCACTATCCCTCATGGTAGTATGTTGTGTTGCCAGGATCCTTGACACAGATGTTGGTAAAACCATGATGAATATGGAAATGCTCAAGTTCTTGAGAGCATGCACAAGCACTAAGTGTTATCATCGGCACTAACTAGGGATTGCTCCCAGTTTTCTCGGCCATACTATAATTTTTTTCAATAGTGGAACCACCCTCGACTGTTGAGTTATTTCCCAGTTACTAGATTCATTCCCATCATTTGCATGTTGTTCCCAGCTTGCACCGCCATCATGCCACCCTACTCTGGATTACTCTTCTCAGTAATTATTGATCAGGATCATTTTTCAAAAGTGATCCTACCATGTGTTTCCATCCATCTCCGATGATAGGCAAAATCATCCATTGTGTTTTCCTCAACAAGGTAATCCACATCATCCATACTAGTCCGGGTATGTCATTCATCCAGACTCCTTCAAATGATCGATTATGATTTGCCTTAAGCTAGTATAAAGAGCCTCAGTGATCTTTGAATCAAAGGTAATTCTTTTTGCCACTTAAGGGATGATTCTACGAGCCACCTTCCCTAAGGTGCCTTGTTATGGAATCATGGCAATTTATCCTCGCTACTTGAAACCCTCATCAAATTATTTCTTTCGTACCTCCTGATGCATGTTTTTCCTCTCAGCTCCAGAGATGTTTCTATGTCTCATTCCGTGAATTGATCTTGTGATCATTAATATGATCCTAAGTTGCTCGAATCTCAGAAAGATCGATTCTTCTAAAATTCTCCCTTTCTACTTGTTGTCATGTTGGATGTAGTTCTCAAAGCAAGACGTCGAGATCAAGGTGATGCAATGAATCAACATCCTCGAGAAAGACATCTGGATCGTGAAGATTGTGTTAGATTGAGTCCCTCTGCCTTCTTACCTCATGACTTGAATCTCGGGACGAGATTCTTGTTTAGTGGGGGTGAGTTGTCACATCCCTAGCTCTGGTCTGTCTAGAGCTAGCATCTCTTGTTGCATCATGTTTAAATTTTCTCAGAAACTTGAAATGGGGAAGAGAGAACCCCCAGCCCCCCCTAAAACCAACTAGGGTTTACTAAAATCATTTCAATGAACCCAAAATGCCTTCATAAATGTTCACCATCTTTGGTCCTGGCTAAACCCTCTGCCAAAAATGGTTTCATATTTTTGGAGGCTATTCTGGATTTTTGCACCAAGCCATAAGTATTTGCATTTGGGCAATTTAAATCCTATAAATATTTTAAAATGCCCAAATAATCTTGAAGGTATTTTTAGGCTATTGAGAATATTTTCAAATGTGCCTCTGAATATTTTCAGGTTTTTCCTAAATGGAATAATATTTCTACTATTTCAAAACACAGAACAGAAACAAATAAAAAGAAAAGGACAGAAAACCTACCTAACTTACCTGGCAGCCCAACCAGCCCACCACTGTAGCAGCCCAGCTGGGCAAAGCCAGCCCGGCCCACCAGCGGCAGCACTGTCTTCTTCCTCTTGCCAGGAGGAGAACCAGCTGCATGCCCGGCGCGCAGGCGAGCCGCGCCAGCTCCTCCCTGCCTGCCTGGCTGCACCCTCGTCGCCCTGGCCGCCTTCCGCGATGCCACGCAACCCCCCGACACTCTCTCACTCTCTCCCGTGCTCCTCCCCTCCTCTGGCTCTCTCCCTCGCACCACCCGAACGCGCCCGCTGCCGCCGACGTGCACCACCGCGGCCACCGCCTCCCCCTCGCTTCCCTGACTGGCTCAAGAGCTCCGCCTCGTCGCCCTAGACCTCTCCATCAAGCCACGCGGCACCAGACGCCTCCGAACGCTGTCACCGTGGTCATCTTCAACCTCGGGCATCTCAGATCGCCGGCAACCGCACCTCGTTTCCAGCTCGTCCCCGAGCCCGCTGAGACCGCCGTACGACTCCTTGTGAGCTCCTGATTCTTTTCCCTTCCTGACCCCCTCCGTTCCTTTCCCCTACCTCCGTCTTCCACCACGGCCGAAGCTCGCTGCCGCCGTGCCTCGTCGCCGTCATGGCCAGAGCCACAGTGGCTCGAAGCCGGGCACACCACCGTGCTCCACACCTCACCAGGAGCACGTAGCACACACCAACACCTCCCCTAGCGCCCTGCATCGCCTAACCTCCATTGGCCAAACTCCGGCCGCTGCCGCGAGCTCGCTTCTAACGAGCTCGGTCCACCCCAGCAGCTCCCGCCTACCCCGTTAGACGCGTCTCGTCGCGCTGCACTCGTAGAGCCTCTCCGCCGCCCATTTGGACACCCGTGGGCGATTTCTGAGCCGCGCCGCCGTCTCGGGCCTCGCCGATGTCGAGTCGCCGGCGAGTTTGACCCCGCTGACCGTTGACCCCGGGTGGACCCAGTTTGACCCCCTGGGTCACTGACGTGTGGGCCCCAGGCCACTAACTAAATTAGGTTACTATTAGTTTAACGCTAACTAAACTTAGTTAGTTTGACTAACTACTGATAGACGGGACCCACTAGTCAGTTTGACCTAGACCGGCCCCTTTGACCGCTTATGTCACAGTGACGCAGTGCTGATGCAGTTAATTATTTTCTGGATTTATTCTTATACAGGAAATTCCAAAAAATAGCCAAAATTTCAAAAATTCACAGAAAATAATCTATAACTTAGATTGAAATAAGTTATATATGAAAAATGATCAAAAAAATCCAACCTTTCCATCCGTACTAGTTTCATGCATGTTAGAGCAACCTAACCTTGCTGTTTAGATGAAACATGATAATGCACTTATATGAGTTCATAGTTTAAGCTCAAACCACTCTGGTTTTAGTTGCATTAGCCAAACACACAACATATTGACATGTCATGATCATGCTTCATATTGTGCATTGCATTGATTGCATTTCTTCTCTGTTGCTGGTATTTGCCCCCTCTCAATAGACGTGGTTCCGATGATGAGTTTGATGACACCGATGAAGAACTACACTATCTTCAGAAGTGCCAGGCAAGCAAAACCCCCTTGTTCATTTTGATACAATCCCACTCTCTCGCTCCTGCTCTCTTTTATTGCATTAGGACAACAACGATTCATCTGTTACTTGCTGCGGTAGTTGAACCCCTTTCCTCTGCATGACCTGTCATTGCCACAGTAAATAGATGAAACCCACTAGCATGAGTAGGAGTTGTTTGAGCCCTGATGTGCCTACTTATTCATTCTTGTTTGCCATGCCTGCTACTGCTTAGGGTTGAGTCAGGTCTGATTCATCGGGAATGAATCGGAGGTGTGTAAACATGTCCTATTATGTGTGAGCTAAGTGTGTGAACACGATTTGGTAAAGGTAGCGGTGAGAGGCCATGTAGGAGTACATGGTGGGTTGTCTCATTGAAGCCGTCCTCAGGAACTGAGTTCTGTGTTTGAGATCCATGAAACAGTTACTACCACGCATTGGGCCCGAAACCAATAGACCCTCTCGGCTTCTTAATCACCCTTGTCCTCTGTCCAGGAGTTGCAAGTAGTTTCTGGTGTTTGTAGTATGCTGGAGGCCGTGGGCAGCGCTGACCGGAGGGGTGGGCTGTGATGCGGTAGGCACGTGGCCGGGTATACCGAGCGCCCATTTGGTGTCGCGGAACCCTGTACACATCGTTCGGGGCCGTATGTGGAAACCTCGGCCGGACTCCCTGCGGATGGAACCTGAATAGGCGATAAACCTAGACTAGAGATTTGAGTGTTTATGTAGGTCGTAGACGACACCCTCGCTGGGCTTCCGCTTGAAGGTTGCCGAGTACATGTCGTGTAAACGGCGGTAAGTGGTGAGAGCGTGTGTGAAGAAGTACACCCCTGCAGGGTTAACATCATTTATCCGAATAGCCGTGTCCGCGGTAAAGGACTTCTGGGTTGCCTGTACAGTTCATAGACAAGTGAAAGTGGATACTCTAAAATATGCAAGATAAGCGTGAGTGCTATGGATGGCGTTCTCGTAGGGAGACGGGAGCGGATCCATAGTAGTGTATTGATATGGTGAATATGTGGACTCGTGTGCGCCACCTCAAAAGAGTTACTTGCAGTCGTAGTTCAGGATAGCCACCGAGTCAAAGCTGGCTTGTTGCAGTTAAACTCCACCACCTCCTTTGTTGATAATGATGCATATGTAGTTAGTTCTGATGTAAGTCTTGCTGGGTACATTTGTACTCACGTTTGCCTATTTTATGTTTTGCAGAGAGACTTCGGTCTTGCTAGTAGTTCCGCGTGGACTTCGACCCTTAGCTTGTTACCTCAGCTACGATCTTGTGCCCTCGGTAGGATCTGGTAGTTAATCAGGCTTCTCAGCCTTTTTCATTTGTACTTGTCTGTACTCAGACATGTTAAGCTTCCGCATGTGCTTGGATTTGTATGCTCTGAATGTTGGGTCGAGAGACCCATGTTTGTAATATCTTGCTCCTCGGAGCCTATTGAATGAAGTACTTGAGTTGTAGAGTCATGTTGTGATGCCATGTTGTATTTGCACATATCGAGCATATTGTGTGTATGTTATTGAAATGCTTGGTATGTGTGGGATCTGACTATCTAGTCGTTTATCCTTAGTAGCCTCTCTTACCGGGAAATGTCTCCTAGTGCTTCCACTGAGCCATGGTAGCTTGCTACTGCTCTGGAACACTTAGGCTGGCCGGCATGTGTCCTTCTTTGTTCCTGTGTCTGTCCCTACGGGGAAGCGATGAATACCGAAGTCCTGTTAGCCCGCTACAGCCCGATTCACCGGAGTCCTGCTAGCCCAGTGCTACAACCTAGATTCACTCGCTGATGACCGGCACGTTCGCTGCTGGGTCATGTATGCCTGTCCCTGTAAGTTAGTGCCACTTTGGGTTCACGACTAGCCATGTCAGCCCGGGCTCCTTGTCATATGGATGCTAGCGACACTATCATATATGTGTGCCAAAAGGCGCAAACGGTCCCGGGCAAGGTAAGGCGAGACCCGTGGGAATACCGTGCGTGAGGCCGCAAAGTGATATGAGGAGTTACATGCTAGATCGATGTGCCATTAAGTCGGGGTCCTGACACCCGTGGAGGGCGCCGGGCGTGCCTTCCTATGCGATGGAGGGAGGCGCCCCTTGGATGGGCGCAGATTGTGGCGTGGTGTCTCCAGAGGCGCCTGCCTCCTGAGGCCTTGAACTGAGTGATATCTTCTTCTTCTTGGGAGCTGCCTCGGGAAGGTTTCCACTCTGGCTGTTTGGGTCCTCAATTGATGCGGCTTGAAAGGCACGCTCGAGAGAGCACACCGCATCCTTCTCTTCACAGGGGACTGTGATGACTCCGCCGCTTCCCGGCATCTTGATGTTGGAAATATGCCCTAGAGGCAATAATAGAAGGATTATTATTATATTTCCTTGTTCATGATAATTGTCTTTTATTCATGCTATAATTGTATTATCCGGAAATCATAATACACGTGTGAATACATAGACCACAATATGTCCCTAGTGAGCCTCTAGTTGACTAGCTCGTTGATCAACAGATAGTCATGGTTTCCTAACTATGGACATTGGATGTCATTGATAACGGGATCACATCATTAGGAGAATGATGTGATGGACAAGACCCAATCCTAAGCATAGCACAAGATCATGTAGTTTGTTTGCTAGAGCTTTTCCAATGTCAAGTATCCTTTCCTTAGACCATGAGATCGTGTAACTCCCGGAAACCGTAGGAGTGCTTTGGGTGTACCAAACGTCACAACGTAACCAGGTGACTACAAAGGTGCACTACAGGTATCTCCGAAAGTGTCTGTTGGGTTGACACGGATCGAGACTGGGATTTGTGACTTCGTATGACGGAGAGGTATCTCTGGGCCCACTCGGTAATGGATCATCATAATGAGCTCAAAGTGACCATGTGTCTGGTCACGGGATCTTGCATTACGATACGAGTAAAGTGACTTGCCAGTAACGAGATTGAACAAGGTATTGGGATACCGACGATCGAATCTCGGGCAAGTAACGTACCGATTGACAAAGGGAATTGTATACGGGGTTACTTGAATCCTCGACATCATGGTTCATCCGATGAGATCATCGAGGAGTATGTGGGAGCCAACATGGGTATCCAGATCCCGCTGTTGGTTATTGACCGGAGAGCCGTCTCGGTCATGTCTACATGTCTCCCGAACCCGTAGGGTCCACACACTTAAGGTTCAGTGACGCTAGGGTTGTAAAGATATTAGTATGCAGCAAACCGAAAGTTGTTCGGAGTCCCGGATGAGATCCTGAACGTCACGAGGAGTTCCGGAATGGTCCGGAGGTAAAGAATTATATATGGGAAGTCGAGTTTCGGCCATCGGGAAAGTTTCGGGGTTCACCGGCATTGTACCGATACCACCGGAAGGGTCCCGGGGGTCCACCGGGTGGGGCCACCCATCCCGGAGGGCCCCATGGGCTGAAGTGGGAGGGGAACCAGCCCATGGTGGGCTGGTGCGCCCCCCCTGGGTCCCCCTCTACGCCTAGGGTTGGGAACCCTAGGGGAGGGGGAGCCTCCACTTGCCTTGGGGGGCAAGTCTCCCCCCTTGGCCACCGCCCCCCTAGGAGATCTCATCTCCTAGGGCCGGCGCCCCCCCTTGGTCCCTATATAAAGAAGGGGGGTGGGAGGGCAGCCGCACCCTGACACCTGGCGCCTCCCTTCCCCCTTTGCTACACCTCTTCCTCCCGTAGTCGCTTGGTGAAGCCCTGCCGGATCCCTGCTGCATCCACCACCACGCCGTCGTGCTGCTGGATCTTCATCAACCTCTCCTTCCCCCTTGCTGGATCAAGAAGGAGGAAACGTCACGCTGACCGTATGTGTGTTGAACACGGAGGTGCCGTCCATTCGGCGCTAGAATCTCCGGTGATTTGGATCACGACGAGTACGACTCCCTCAACCCCGTTCTCTTGAATGTTTCCGCTCGCAATCTACAAGGGTATGTAGATGCACTCCTCTATCTCGTTGCTAGAAGAACTCATAGATTGATCTTGGTGAACGTAGGATTTTTTTATTTTATGCAACGTTCCCCAACAGTGGCATCATGAGCTAGGTCTATGCGTAGTTCTCTATTGCACGAGTAGGACACAAATCTGTTGTGGGTGTAGATGTTGTCAACTTTCTTGCCACTACTAGTCTTATTTTGCTTCAACGGTATTGTGGGATGAAGCGGCCCGGACCGACCTTACATGTACACTTACGTGAGACAGGTTCCACCGACTGACATGCACTAGTTGCATAAGGTGGCTAGCGGGTGTCTGTCTCTCCCACTTTAGTTGGAGCGGATTCGATGAAAAGGGTCCTTATGAAGGGTAAATAGAAGTTGACAAATCACATTGTGGTTATTCGTAGGTAAGAAAACGTTCTTGCTAGAACCCAATTGCAGCCACATAAAAGATGCAACAACAATTAGAGGACGTCTAACTTGTTTTTGCAGCAATTGCTTTGTGATGTGATATGGACAGAAGTTGTGATGAATGATGAATGATACATTGTGATGTATGAGATCATTTTCTTGTAATAGGAATCACGACTTGCATGTCAATGAGTATGACAACCGGCAGGAGCCATAGGAGTTGTCTTAATTATTGTATGACCTGCGTGTCAATGATTTAACGCCATGTAATTACTTTACTTTATTGCTAAACCGTTAGCCATAGTAGTAGAAGTAATAGTTGGCGAGCAACTTCATGGAGACACGATGATGGAGATCATTATGATGGAGATCATGGTGTCATGCCGGTGACAAAGATGATCATGGAGCCCCGAAGATGGAGATCAAAGGAGCTATATGATATTGGCCATATCATGTCACTACTATATAATTGCATGTGATGTTTATTATGTTTATGCATCTTGTTTACTTAGAACGACGGTAGTAAATAAGATGATCCCTCATAAAAATTTCAAGAAAGTGTTCACCCTAACTGTGCGCCGTTGCTAAAGTTCGTCGTTTCGAAGCACCACGTGATGATCGGGTGTGATAGATTCCTACGTTCACATACAATGGGTGTAAGACAGTTTTACACATGCAAAAACACTTAGGTTAACTTGACGAGCCTAGCATGTACAGACATGGCCTCGAAACACAGAAACCGAAAGGTCGAACATGAGTCATATGGAAGATACGATCAATATGGAGATGTTCACCGATGATTACTAGTCCATCTCACGTTATGATCGGACACGACATATGTCGGCGTTCTGGGAACGGGGGTCCCCAGACTTGCCTGCCTACGGCCTGCGGCGTGGCTCAAGGGGCGGCCCAACATGGCCCATCTTCGTCAACACGAGCTCAAGGCCCTCGCGAGGGGCCAAGCCTCGCGGGGCGGACGACAGGAGGCTTCCTCAGGCACGGCCTCGTCAGGCTGGCTCGCGAGGAGGCGGAGAGATCAAGGCAGGGTACCTCGCGAGGTGCCCATGGCGCAAGCCATGACGATAAAGGGCGCCATGCGGGCGCCATCCCGCGCAGTGTCCTTCTTTCCTCTTTGGTGCAAAGGGAGCAAGTGCAGGCGAGAGCATCAAGCAAAGGCATCCATTTCAGTGCAACAAGACCAAGACCAGTAGAACGGAAGGATAGAAGTCATCGTGGAGCCCAAGCCGGCGTCACCGCCAGAGCCTTTGGCAGGCGAGGACCAACTTTAGTCAGGATAAGTGTACTAGATGTTCCCGTTCAAAATGGCCAATTGTTGGCGCCCTTCCCGCTCAATTTTTGGGAAGAGGACCAGGGCCTTTGCCTATAAATAGGACTAGCCACCCCCAGGGTAATGGCATCGAGAGAAGCATCCAAAGAGAGAGCGACTGAACCCCCCTAGCAGTTCATCGCGCCAGCCAAGAACACACCCTCACGAGGCTGTTCATCCTTGTACCGTTCATCATCAGCCCAAGAGGCAATCCACCACACACACACTGGAGTAGGGTATTACACCACAATGGTGGCCTGAACCAGTATAAACCCTGTGTGTCTTGTGTTGTCCCTTTGATTGCTTAGTTCCTAGCGAGGCGGTGAGGTGCAGGTAGGTAGAGGGCCGAATCTCCGCGCGCACCCCAGTGTTCGAATCTAGAGGGTCTGCCAGAACCCGAAATCCGACATTTGGCGCGCCAGGTAGGGGTGCGCCGGAGTCCACCTTCTGCCGCCTCGCGTCCCGTCGCATCGTCATCATCATGTCCGGGGACCAGGCAGGCAACCCCGATCCTTGGGCGGCCTGGCCCACCCACGCGGAACCGCTCGCCCCGGGCAACCCCGCACCCCAGGCAGCTCGCGGTCCGCAGGGCGCTGCGGGCCGTGGGCGGCGCGGACAGGCGGCGACAGCTCTCACAACGCGGCAGGCGCGGTCGGCGGTGAGGGATTCCCACCACACCGCAGCCACGGCGCCGTACACCCGATGGGAGCAGGCGAACTCGAGGGCCGCTCTCACCGTGGCTCGAGAGCTGATGCAGTGCAGGCTGCTGGAAGGCGTGCACGACGTGCTGCTAGAGCGGGTGGCGGAGCTCCTGGGCTTCGCCGCCTCGGGGGCTCCCCCCTTCTGAACCCAACTCCCACCTCAGGTCCAGGGTGGCCCGTCCGGGGGCTCCGTGCACCCCCGTGCGGTCCCGAGCGGACTCCAAGGGCGCCCCAACACCGGCCAGGCCGTCAGCGCCGGGGCGGCAGAAGCGCTACCTCCTCCCCCAGCCATCGAAGAAGGACTCGCCACAATCCACGGCCCCGGTGGGCCGCCGCGCTACCACCCCCAGGTGGGCGCCTCAAGCAGCGCTGCATGGCACGCGGGGCGCTACGACGTGGTCTTCGGGATGGCGGCCCCAGAAGAGTACGTGCCTCACATGATGGACCAAGGGCGCGCCCATGAGGACGAACAAGGCTCGCTTCTCGGCCCAAGCTGGGGGGACGAGACGCCGGAAGCTGAACTCTTCCATGAGCCCCAAGAAGGCCCCGCCGGCTACGCTGGAAGCAACGAGTATCAGGTACCACTAATCCCCCAGGAGCAGGCATATGCCAACCATGGATCACAGGAAGTGCAGGTCACGGAAACGGGCGGCTGCCCCACTCCCGCAGTTTTCTACACCTCAGGAGGAGGGCACCGGGGGCTGCAGGAGAGGGGCCAAGATCCTACATCACCACCACGGCGTTCGGAGCAAGGTGTCCTCAGGAGGTAGGCCCTCTGCTGGGGAGGTGCCCCCAGAGCCTGCCCCTGGCAGAGGACCTGTGGTCGTCGGGGGAACCGCTGGCGACTGCTCTACCCCATCGGCGGCGTCCTGGTTTCCGGTCGTCGTCGGTGGCACTAGAGTGTGGCGCAAGGCGGGGCCCTCGTCTGGCGATATGAAGCAAGGCCGGTACCTGTGAAGAAGGCCCAGTGCCTGTGAAGCTCGCCGCCCCGTGACCCTCTCACGTAATAATGAGTGGGCCTGTACACGCCCCGAAGTCTCGGGGGTGCCGGCCTCAGGCCCTGGGGCTCCCTCCTACGCCCAGTAGCATCACTTAGCTCCGCGCTGGTGAGAAGACGTCCAAGACTAGACTAGGTGCCGGACGCGGCCTTTTTCTGCTTTCGTTGCTTTCCCCCTTGGCTGTCCCTTTTTTTTCCCTTGTTGGATTTTCAAGTTGGATTTAAGTTCGAAGATTCTCGTGTGTTTGGGGAAGGGGTGTTTAGTCTCGTTCGAGAAATATCTCGCGTTATGGTTGCCACTCCACCTCAGCTGCCACCCCTCATGAGCCCCTTGCGACCCGGGCCAGGCCTAGCTTGCGTGCAGCCCAGACTGCCGCCGCCGTGCCCTCTCAGGAGGTTTTCGTTATAGGTTCGATGGGCTCATTCAGGAGATGCTCGAGGCACCACAGCCCTCCGCAGGCTGGCTCGAGGCCCTAGCAGGTCAAAGGTAAACAAGCCCGCCGGCTCGTCGCCAAGCCAGCCGCTTGGCGCAGGCATACGGGTGATATCGCATCTGCTAATACGCCGAATAAGGGTTTTACATGAGGGGCTCCCCCTCCCAAAATGCTCTTACAACCTTCAGGGCAAGGCCCGAACTCAATCTATGCAGGGTCAGGAAGCAGACACAACATGCAGTCAGTCAGATAAATCCCCCAATGCATCCTCAGGGGCGCCTCCTGAATCATCGCTGGCGTCACTGGCCTTGCCATCATCCTTCCCGTCGCCGGCAGCGACGCCAGGCCCGTTCACCACGTCACCTTCATCAGCAGCCACGACCGCGTTGTCGTTATTAGACGCGAAGGCCCTGATGAGGGCATCCACGTTGTCTTCCACCCAACGCGCCAAGTCGTCCCGGATGGCCTGGGATACTGGAGCGATGGCAGCGTCGAAGTCGAAGTTGGGGAACATGTTCTGAAGGTAGCTGAAGACACGAGAGAAGGCGTGTCCGAGAAGAGCGCGGCTCCTCTCCTCCACCAGCCTGTTGGCACCAGCCGACCGTGCCTCCAGCTGCGTCACCATGTTGGTGAAAAACTAAAGATTGCCAGCATAATTGACTGCGTGGGGATGGTCGACATCCGCCTCGCAGATGTTAGCCAGGGCCGCGTTGGCTCTCTCCCGGAGCCTGGCGAGCATGGGGCTGTGCTCGTGCTCCAAGATCCGCCGCTGGCGTATCTCGTCCTCATTCTGCCGCGCAACATCTTCGGCCTCGTCCACCCACTGGCGAAGAAGGAGCGCCTCGGTGCGGGAGGTAGTCAGTTCCTCCTGCGCTACATCGAGGGCAGCCCGAGAAGCGTCAGCCCGCCGCGCCGCTTCCTCTAGCTTGTCCCTCAGGGCCGCGGTTCTGCCTTCAGCCTCAACCCGGATCAACTCCAGCCTCTCCTCGAACTCGCGCTCGAGGTTCAAGCGGGCTGTCGTCGTCCCGCGCTCAACCTCTTCGAGGACTCGGGCCTCGTGCGCAGCAACATCATCCTCCGCCTGTGACACCAGGCGCTCCCTCGTCTCCAGACATTCAAGATCGCGTGCGCGCTCAGCAGCTTCCAGCGTCAGTGCCTCCTCACGTCTCAGGAGCTCTGCCGGGTCGACCGAAGCCACCTTCATCGACGCAAGGGCAGACTCACGCAGCTCCACCTGCTGCTCCAGGGAGTGGCACCGGGCAAGGAGTTCCCACGACCGCTCGTCCACCGCCTCACGCCACCGATCAGCTTCTCGGGCCTCCTCGATGGCCCGGGAACGAGCCCCCCGGGAGGCCGCCAGCAACTCCTCGGCCTCCTCATTATCAAGGTCACGCCGGTGGCGCGCAAGGGCTACGGCCGCCTCCAGCTTGCGCCTCTCTTCAGCCAGGCGCAGGCCCTCGGCCTCAAGGCGCGCGTCTTCATCATCAAGCTCCTCACCAAGCTGGCTCACCGCGTCAGCCGCCCTCCGGAGAAACCCTTGGCGGAGAGCGCGACGCCTCCGGGCACGGTCGAGCACGTCTTCCGCGTCGTCATCCGCCCCAAGTAAGTGCCGGGGCCCTCGAATCAGCGCTCCCTCACGGGGCAGGGGGTTGGGGGCTGGCTCCCTCGTGATGACCGGGTACGCCTCGCCAGAAGCCCGGCCAGGGGCCAGCCCCTTCCCAAATGAAGACTGCAGGGCCGACCTCAGCCAATCGCCATCCATGATCAGGTGCGAGGCCCAAGGCAGGCTGGCTACGCCTCGAGAAGGCTCGTGAAGAAGGGCCGCGAGGCACGCGGGGCCGCGATGCACCACGGGATGGCCCACCTCTCTGGTCGGCCTCACCGCGAGGGCTCCGCTGGAACTCGGAGCACTCGAAGGCGGTGGAGAGGGCGGAGCTTGCGGGGATGGATCCTTGGCCACCTCCGTGAACTCGGAAGGAAGGGGCCTGCGGAGCAAGGATCAGCCAAAGTGACGGGAGAGCCAAGAGCTAGGAAAAGGGAAGGCTTACTCATCAATGGCGAAATACTTCTGGTGCTTCAGCAGGTGATAAGGGTAGTCATCACCCAAGGCCTCCCTTTTCTTCCGGAGAGCCTCTAAGTCCATGCAGAAGCGACCTAAGAGCTGAGCGCAGGGGTCAGCCTGCGACGAGGAAGAAGCGGCAAGATGCCCAGCGCCCGGTGCGTCATCCCGATGCACGCCACCGGTCGCCTCACCAGAAAGGATAGTTGGGGCCCCAGGTGCCTCAACCACGGGTGCAGTCGGCCGCGGCTCCATGCCACCAGCCGCAGCAGTGCGGGCCTCAGGAGATGCCCCCTCAGGAGTGCCGCCAGGCGTCGTCGCTCTGACGGGGGCCCCCTTAGCCTCTGGCGGTTCATGCCTCCCTGCTCCGCCACTCGAGGAGGGACCACCGTGGACGACTGGGAGGGCAGTCACCATCACTGGGTTCTCGCGAGGACCCCTAAGGCTGGCGGGGCATAGCCCCCATTCGTCAAAGACGGGCATCTGCTTCACAAAGTCACCCCTGTTCGAGCAAAGGTACAACAAAGCCCCTCCATGTAGGATGCTGCCAGGGGAGGGGTCCCCAGTCAAGACCAAGAGCACCTTCCTTAGTGCTTAGGGCGTAAGGTCCTCCTCCTGGAGCCTCATGCGATCTTCACGCCCATCGAAGGACCACATCCGGCGGGAGTGGCGCTGGAGAGGAGCAATGCGAGATAGCAGGAACTCCTTCACCACCTTGGGCGCCGTCACACTGAGCGCCCTCAAAAGCGTGAAGCGATGCCAGACGAAGATGAGCCGGGGTCTCGTGAGTGTCTCCTGGCCCCAGCCTGAATTGGGGACAGCAGGCGACCTTGGCTCCGAAAGCAGGGGGCTGGGTACCCCTGCATCCATGTACAGCCACCGCTCGTGGAACCCAAGCGCGGGCGGATGAAGACTGAAATCAATCCCTGAAGCAGCAGTTTCTGGTGCGGCAATGAAGCTCACGCACCCTGAGCATTGGGTGGGATCGACGAGGTGCAAAGAGAAGAAGTGGCGCAGCAAGGCAACCGAAGGAGGGATGCCCATCATCTCCTCGCAGACGAAGGCGAAGACGGCTAGAAGAGTAATGGATTCAGGACCCAGATGCATCAAATGGATCTGGTAATGGGAAAGCACAGCGTTGAAGAAATCGGAAAAGGGGGGAACTAACCCCGCCCACAGGGCGTCGGCAAAGTACTGAACCTCAGTGACCACTCTGTCGATGGAGAAGTGGGATGCGGGCCAAACAGTCGTCCTCCCGCACTCGTTGAAGATGGTGGCCAGGGCAGAGCTGACCTTGTCCAAGCCTTCTCGGTTGAGTATGATCGACCGATCGACGACGGGAGCCACCAATGACGGCGAGCGAGGCGGAGGCATCGGTTTCTTCCCTTTTCCCTTCTTAGTCGGAGCCATGGCGACGGGAAGAGGGAGGATTCGAGATTGGATTGGAAGCAGAGACTGGAGCACGAGAGGAGGAAGGACAGGTGATGGCCGAGCGACGAGAAGAGGAAAGACTGTGTGCGACCACAGGTCCGCCTAGCTGAGCGCAAAATAAGGAAGCGTGGGGAAGCAGGTCCACCCACGTTCAATCAACCGCCACGCGGTGCCCGAGGCCGCAGGCTGTTAGGGTCCGCGGCGCTTCATGCTTGCCCCTTCGCCTCTCTGCTCAGCCAAGTCTGGGCGCGCCTTGGGCCCGGGGGCTACTGTCGGCGTTCTGGGAACGGGGGTCCCCAGACTTGCCTGCCTCCGGCCTGCGGCATGGCTCAAGGGGTGTCCCAGCATGGCCCATCTTCGTCAACATGAGCTCAAGGCCCTCGCGAGGGGCCAAGCCTCGCGGGGCGGACGAGAGGAGGCTTCCTCAGGCATGGCCTCGTCAGGCTGGCTCGCGAGGAGGTGGAGAGATCAAGGCAGGGTACCTCGCGAGATGCCCATGACGCAAGCCATGACGATCAAGGGCGCCAGGCGGGCGCCATCCCGCGCAGTGTCCTTCTTTCCTCTTTGGTGCAAAGGGAGCAAGCGCAGGCGAGAGCATCAAGCAAAGGCATCCATTTCGGTGCAACAAGACCAAGACCAGCAGAACGGTAGGATAGAAGTCATCGTGGAGCCCAAGCCGTCGTCACCGCCAGAGCCTTTGGCAGGCGAGGACCAACTTTAGTGAGGATAAGTGTACTAGATGTTCCCCTTCAAAATGGCCAATTGTTGGCGCCCTTCCCGCTCAATTTTTGGGAAGAGGCCTAGGGCCTTTGCCTATAAATAGGACTAGCCACCCCCAGGGTAGAGGCATCGAGAGAAGCATCCATAGGGAGAGCAACTTAACCCCCCTAGCAGTTCATCGCACCAGCCAAGAACAGACCCTCGCGAGGCTGTTCTTCCTTGTACTGTTCATCATCAGCCCAAGAGGCAATCCACCACACACACACTGGAGTAGGGTATTACACCACAATGGTGGCCTGAACCAGTATAAACCCTGTGTCTCTTGTGTGGTCCCTTTGATTGCTTAGTTCCTAGCGAGGCGGTGAGGTGCAGGTAGGTAGAGGGCCGAATCTCCGCGCGCACCCCAGTGTTCGAATCTAGAGGGTCTGCCGGAACCCAAAATCCGACAGCCTAGTCGACTCGGATCATGTAACACTTAGATGACTAGAGGGATGTCAAATCTGAGTGGGAGTTCATTAAATAATTTGAGTAGATGAACTTAATTATCATGAACTTAGTCTAAAATCTTTGCAAAAATGTCTTGTAGATCAAATGGCCAACGCTCATGTCAACATGAACTTTAACGCGTTCCTAGAGAAAACCAAGCTGAAAGATGATGGCAGCAACTATACGGACTGGGTCCGGAACCTGAGGATCATCCTCATAGCTGCCAAGAAAGCATATGTCCTAGAAGGACCGCTAGGTGAAGCACCCATCCCAGAGAACCAAGACATTATGAACGCTTGGCAGTCACGTGCTGATGATTACTCCCTCGTTCAGTGCGTCATGCTTTACAGCTTAGAACCGGGGCTCCAAAAGCGTTTTGAGCAACACGGAGCATATGAGATGTTCGAGGAGCTGAAAATGGTTTTCCAAGCTCATGCCCGGGTCGAGAGATATGAAGTCTCCGACAAGTTCTATAGTTGTAAGATGGAGGAAAATAGTTCTGTCAGTGAGCACATACTCAAAATGTCTGGGTTGCACAACCGCCTGTCCCAGCTGGACATTAACCTCCCGGACGAGGCGGTCATTGACAGAATCCTTCAGTCGCTCCCACCGAGCTACAAGAGCTTTGTGATGAACTACAATATGCAGGGGATGGAGAAAACTATTCCTGAAGTATTTTCAATGCTGAAGTCGGCAGAGGTAGAAATCAAGAAAGAACATCAAGTGTTGATGGTCAATAAAACCACCAAGTTCGAGAAGGGCAAGGGTAAGAAGAACTTCAAGAAGGATGGCAAAGATGTTGCCCCACCTGGTAAGCCAGTTGCCGGGAAGAAGTCAAAGAATGGAACCAAGCCTGAGACTGAGTGCTTCTATTGCAAAGGGAAGGGTCACTAGAAGCGGAACTGCCCCAAATACTTAGCGGACAAGAAGGCCGGCAACACTAAAGGTATATGTGATATACATGTAATTGATGTGTACCTTACCAGTAATCGTAGTAACTCCTGGGTATTTGATACCGGTGCTGTTGCTCATATTTGTAAATCACAGCAGGAGCTGTGGAATAAGCGGAGACTGGCGAAGGACAAGGTGACGATGCGCGTCGGGAATGGTTCCAAGGTCGATGTGATCGCCATTGGCACGCTACCTCTACATTTACCCACGAGATTAGTTTTAAACCTCAATAATTGTTATTTAGTGCCAAGTTTGAGCATGAACATTGTATCTGGATCTCGTTTAATACGAGATGGCTACTCATTTAAATCCGAGAATAATGGTTGTTCTATTTATACGAGAGATATGTTTTATGGTCATGCCCCGATGGTCAATGGTTTATTCTTAATGAATCTCGAACGTAATGTTACACATATTCATAGTGTGAATACCAAAAGATGTAAAGTTGATAACGATAGTCCCACATACTTGTGGCACTGCCGCCTTGGTCACATTGGTGTCAAGCGCATGAAGAAGCTCCATGCTGATGGACTTTTAGAGTCTCTCAATTATGAATCGTTTGACACATGCGAACCATTCCTCATGGGCAAAATGACCAAGACTCCGTTCTACGGAACAATGGAGCGAGCAACCAACTTATTGGAAATCATACATACTGATGTGTGTGGTCCAATGAGCATTGAGGCTCGCGGAGGATATTGTTATGTTCTCACTCTCACTGATGACTTAAGTAGATATGGGTATGTCTACTTGATGAAACACAAGTCTGAGACCTTTGAAAAGTTCAAGGAATTTCATAATGAAGTAGAGAATCAACGTGACTGAAAGATAAAATTCTTACGATCAGATCGTGGAGGAGAATATTTAAGTCATGAATTTGGTACGCACTTAAGAAAATGTGGAATCGTTTCACAACTCACGCCGCCTGGAACACCTCAGTGTAATGGTGTGTCCGAACGTCGTAATCACACTCTATTGGATATGGTGCGATCTATAATGTCTCTTACCGATTTACTGCTATCATTTTGGGGATACGCTCTAGAGACAACTACATTCACTTTAAATAGGGCTCCGTCTAAATCCGTTGAGACGACACCGTATGAATTATGGTTTGGGAAGAAACCTAAGCTGTCGTTTCTAAAAGTTTGGGGATGCGATGCTTATGTCAGGAAACTTCAACCTGAAAAGCTCGAACCCAAGTCGGAAAAATGCGTCTTCATAGGATACACTAAGGAAACCATTGGGTATACCTTCTACCTTAGATCTGAAGTCAAGATCTTTGTTGCCAAGAATGGATCCTTTCTGGAAAAAGAGTTTCTCTCGAAAGGAGTAAGTGGGATGAAAGTAGAACTCGATGAAGTACTACCTCTTGAACCAGAAAGTAGTGCAGCTCAGGAAAATGTTCCCGTGGTGCCTACACCGACTGGAGAGGAAATTCATGATGATGATCAAGGTACTTCGGATCAAGTTGCTACTGAACTTCGTAGGTCCACAAGGACACGTTCCACACCAGAGTGGTATGGCAACCCTGTCCTGGAAATCATATTGTTAGACAATGGTGAACCTTCGAACTATGAAGAAGCGATGGCGGGCCCAGATTCCAACAAATGGCTTGAAGCCATGCAATCCGAGATAGAATCCATGTATGAAAACAAAGTATGGACTTTGACAGACTTGCCCGATGATCGGCGAGCGATAGAAAACAAATGGATCTTTAAGAAGAAGACGGACACGGATGGTAATATTACCATCTATAAAGCTCGACTTGTCGCTAAGGGTTATCGGCAAGTTCAAGGGGTTGACTACGATGAGACTTTCTCTCCCGTAGCGAAGCTGAAGTCTGTCCAAATCATGTTAGCAATTGCCGCATACTATGATTATGAGATATGGCAGATGGACGTCAAAATGGCTTTCCTTAACGGCTATCTTAAGGAAGAACTGTATATGATGCAACCGCAAGGTTTTGTCGATCCTAAGAATTCTAACAAGGTATGCAAGCTCCAGCGATCCATTTATGGGCTGGTGCAAGCATCTCGGAGTTGGAACATTCGCTTTAATGAGATTATCAAAGCGTTTGGGTTTATGCAGACTTATGGAGAAGCCTGCGTTTACAAGAAAGTGAGTGGGAGCTCTGTAGCATTTCTCATATTATATGTAGATGACATACTTTTGATAGGAAATGATATAGAACTTTTGGACATCATTAAGGCCTACCTGAATAAGTGTTTTTCAATGAAGGACCTTGGAGAAGCTGCTTACATATTAGGCATCAAGATCTATAGGGATAGATCGAGACGCCTCATAGGTCTTTCACAAAGAAAATACCTTGATAAGATATTGAAGAAGTTCAAAATGGATCAGTCCAAGAAAGGGTTCTTGCCTGTATTGCAAGGTGTGAGATTGAGCTCGGCTCAATGCCCGACCACGGCAGAAGATAAAGAAGAGATGAGTGTCATCCCCTATGCCTCAGCCATAGGATCTATTATGTATGCCATGCTGTGTACCAGACCTGATATAAACCTTGCCGTAAGTTTCGTAGGAAGGTACCAAAGTAATCCCGGCAAGGAACACTGGACAACAGTTAAGAATATCCTTAAGTACCTGAAAAGGACAAATGACATGTTTCTCGTCTATGGAGGTGACGAAGAGCTCGTCGTAAAGGGCTACGTCGATGCTAGCTTCGACACAGATCTGGATGACTCTAAGTCACAAACCGGATACGTGTATATGTTGAATCGTGGAGCAGTAAGCTGGTGCAGTTGCAAGCAGAGCGTCGTGGCGGGATCTACATGTGAAGCGGAGTACATGGCAGCCTCGGAGGCAGCGCATGAAGCAATATGGATGAAGGAGTTCATCACCAACCTAGGTGTCATACCCAATGCGTCGGGGCCAATCAGTCTCTTCTATGACAACACTGGAGCTATTGCCCTTGCCAAGGAGCCCAGGTTTCACAAGAAGACCAGGCACATCAAGCGTCGTTTCAACTCCATCCGTGAAAATGTTCAAGATGGAGGCATAGATATTTGCAAAGTACATACGGATCTGAATGTCGCAGATCCGTTGACTAAACCTCTTCCGCGAGCAAAACATGATCAACACCAGAACTCTATGGGTGTTCGATTCATCACAATGTAACTAGATTATTGACTCTAGTGCAAGTGGGAGACTGTTGGAAATATGCCCTAGAGGCAATAATAAAAGGATTATTATTATATTTCCTTGTTCATGATAATTGTCTTTTATTCATGCTATAATTGTATTATCCGGAAATCGTAATACACGTGTGAATACATAGACCACAATATTTCCCTAGTGAGCCTCTAGTTGACCAGCTCGTTGATCAACAGATAGTCATGGTTTCCTGACTATGGACATTGGATGTCATTGATAACGGGATCACACCATTAGGAGAATGATATGATGGACAAGACCCAATCCTAAGCATAGCACAAGATCGTGTAGTTCGTTTGCTAGAGCTTTTCCAAAGTCAAGTATCCTTTCCTTAGACCATGAGATCGTATAACTCCCGGACACCGTAGGAGTGCTTTGGGTGTACCAAACGTCACAACGTAACTGGGTGACTATAAAGGTGCACTACAGGTATCTCCGAAAGTGTCTGTTGGGTTGACACGAATCGAGACTGGGATTTGTCACTCCGTATGACGGAGAGGTATCTCTGGGCCCACTCGGTAATGCATCATCATAATGAGCTCAAAGTGACCAAGTGTATGGTCACGGGATCATGCATTATGGTACGAGTAAAGTGACTTGCCGGTAACAAGATTGAACAAGGTATTGGGATACCGACGATCGAATCTCGGGCAAGTAATGTACCGATTGACAAAGGGAATTGTATACGGGGTTGCTTGAATCCTCGACATCGTGGTTCATCCGATGAGATCATCGAGGAGTATGTGGGAGCCAACATGGGTATCCAGATCCCACTGTTGGTTATTGACCAGAGAGCCATCTCGGTCATATCTACATGTCTCCCGAACCCGTAGGGTCTACACACTTAAGGTTCGGTGACCCTAGGGTTGTAAAGATATTAGTATGCAGCAAACCGAAAGTTGTTCGGAGTCCCGGATGAGATCCCGGACATCACGAGGAGTTCCGAAATGGTCCGTAGGTAAAGAATTATATATCGTAAGTCGAGTTTTGGCCATCGGGAAAGTTTCGGGGTTCACCGGTATTGTACCGGGACCACCGGAAGGGTCCCGGGGGTCCACCAGGTGGGGCCACCCATCCCGGAGGGCCCCATGGGCTGAACTAGGAGGGGAACCAGCCCCTAGTGGGCTGGTGCGCCCCCCTGGGCCCTCCTCTGCGCCTAGGGTTGGGAACCCTAGGGGAGGGGCGCCTCCACTTGCCTTGGGGGGCAAGTCTCCCCCCTTGGCCGGCGCCCCCCTAGGAGATACCATCTCCTAGGGCCGGCGCCCCCCTGGGGTCCCTATATAAAGAAGGGGGTGGGAGGGCAGCCGCACCCTGACACCTGGCGCCTCCCTTCCCCCTTTGCTACACCTCTTCCTCTTGTAGTCGCTTGGCAAAGCCCTGCCGGATCCCTGCTGCATCCACCACCACGCTGTCGTGCTGCTGGATCTTCATCAACCTCTCCTTCCCCCTTGCTGGATCAAGAAGGAGGAGACGTCACGCTGACTGTACGTGTGTTGAACGCGGAGGTGCCGTCCGTTCGGCGCTAGGATCTCCGGTGATTTGGATCACGACGAGTACGACTCCCTCAACCCCGTTCTCTTGAACGCTTCCGCTCGCGATCTACAAGGGTATGTAGATGCACTCGTCTCTCTCGTTGCTAGAAGAACTCATAGATTGATCTTGGTGGACGTAGGAATTTTTTTATTTTATGCAACGTTCCCGAACACTTGAGGACATTGTAGCCATGGTGAGTCACTGCCATGAACTTTGCCAGGGCTAGATACCCGAGGATGGCATTGTACGGCAGGCGAATGTGGGCCACGTTGAAGTTGATGAGCTCGATACGGTAGTTCTTGCGCTGTCCAAAGGTGACAGGGTGGCGGACCTGCCCTATCGGAGTGGTGGAACCATCAGTGACTCCCGAGAAAGGCTTGGTCGGCTGAAGCTGATCATATGGCACTTGGAGATTGTTGAATGTCTTGATGGACAGAACGTTGAGTCCTGCGCCACCATCGATGAGGGTCCTGGTGAATTGCACATTGCTGATGACTGGGGAACAGAGCATTGGGAGGACACCGGCTGTTGCCGCACACTTGAGCTGATCCGCTGAGCTGAATGTGATGACGCAGGTGGACCACCTGAGAGGGCGCGTGGCCTCGAGCTTGGGAAGAATTGCATTCACCTCGCGAGTAAACTGCTTGAAGATGCGCTGAGAGGCTTGGTCCTGGGAGCCGCCCAAGATGCAAGCATTAGCGTGTGGCTCCTTGAAGCCCCCATCCCCCTCGTCCTGGTGATGGTCGTCATTCCTTCTTGGTGGTGGTGGCAGAGGAGGAAGGCCTGCGTTGCCTTGCGGGCGATCCTCACAAGGCTGATCCCTCCAAGCCCCCTCGCGAGGCTGGTTGCTACGTCTTGAGCTTGCGTTGGTTTTCCTCGAAGAAGAGAGGGTGATGCAGCGGAGTAGCGTAAGTATTTCCCTCAGTTTTTGAGAACCAAGGTATCAATCCAGTAGGAGGCTCCTCAAAAGTCCCACGAACCTACACAAACAAACAAAGAACTCGCAACCAACGCAATAAAGGGGTTGTCAATCCCTTCAAGGCCACTTGCGAAAGTGAGATCTATTGAAGATAGTATGATAATATAAATATATTTTTGGTATTTTATAATATAGATGCAAAAAGTAAAGATGCAAATAAAAGTATATTGGAAGCAAATATGATAAGAGATAGACGGGGCCATAGGTTTCACTAGTGGCTTCTCTCAAGATAGCATAAGTATTACGGTGGGTGAACAAATTACTGTCGAGCAATTGATAGAAAAGCGAATAATTATGAGATTATCTAGGCATGATCATGTATATAGGCATCACGTCCGTAACAAGTAGACCGACTCCTGCCTGCGTCTACTACTATTACTCCACACATCGACCAACTCCTTCCTGCATCTAGAGTATTAAGTTCATAAGAACAAAGTAACGCATTAAGCAAGATGACATGATGTAGAGGGATAAACTCAAGCAATATGATATAAACCCCATCTTGTTATCCTCGATGGCAACAATACAATACGTGCCTTGCAACCCTTTCTGTCACTGGGTAAGGACACCGCAAGATTGAACCCAAAGCTAAGCACTTCTCCCATGGCAAGAAATATCAATCTAGTAGGCCAAACCTAACTGATAATTCGAAGAGACCTGCAAAGATAACTCAATCATACATAAAAGAATTCAGAGAAGATTCAAATATTATTCATAGATAAACTTGATCCTAAACCCACAATTCATTGGATCTCGACAAACACACCGCAAAAAGAGTTTACATCGAATAGATCTCCACAAGAGAGGGGGAGAACATTATATTGAGATCCAAAAAGAGAGAAGAAGCCATCTAGCTAATAACTATGGACCCATAGGGGTCTATGGTAAACTACTCACAACTCATCGGAGGGGCAAGGATGTTGATGTAGAAGCCCTCCGTGGTCGATTCCCCCTCCGACAGAACACCGGCGAAGGCTCCAAGATGGGATCTCGTGGATATAGAAGGTTACGGTGGTGGAAATTATGTTTCGTCTACTCCCTGGATGTTTTTGGGGTATGTAGGCTTATATAGGAGGAAGAAGTACGTCGGTGGACGCCCGAGGGGCCCACGAGACAGGGGCGCGCCCTATAGGGGGGGCACCCTCCTATCTCGTGGGAGCCTTGGCTGCTTCTTGACTTGCACTCCAAGTCCTCTGGATCACGTTCATTCCAAAAATCACGCTCCCGAAGGTTTCATTCTGTTTGGACTCCGTTTGATATCCCTTTTCTTCCAAATACTGAAATAGGCAAAAAAACAGCAATACGGGCTGGGCCTCCGGTTAGTAGGTTAGTCCCAAAAATGATATAAATGTGTAAAAAAAAGCCCATAAACATCCAAAAGGGGTAATATAATAGCATGGAACAATAAAAAATTATAGATACGTTGGAGACGTATCACTGGTACTGCCGGCGGTCCTCGCGAGGCCGGTCACGCCACCTTTGGCGAGGGCCACGGTCGTCCCATCGTCCTCCACCTCTTCCTCCGCCTCGGCCGTAGCTCCGATTGTTGCCCTCGGGGCTTCGACCGACACGTCCTTCTCGCACGGCTCTGAGCTCTTGGCATTCGTTGGTGTTGTGAGTGTGGAGATCATGATACACGCAGTACCGACTGCCCTTGGACGACTCCGGCTGGTGCCTATTGTACTTCGTATCTGGCTCTGCTGCGAGCACAGTTGCTCCTTTGCGCTTCACATCCTTGGCATTGGCTTTCTTCTCTTCTGGCTCAGCAGCTGGGAGCTCAAGAAGGGAAATACGTCCCTCCTCAGCCCTCGCGCACTTGGTCTCCAGGTTGAACATCTTCAGAGACGTGCACAGATCTTCATGGATCGCCAGTTCCTCTTTCATCTTGACATCGCGGACGCCGTCAGAGAACACTGAGATGATGGCCTCCTCAATCACATTGGGAATCTTGAGGCGAGCGCTGTTGAAACGCTGGATGTACTTCTGCAGGGTCTGTCCGGGTTGCTGCTTGATGCGGCGCAGGTCACCCACGGCCGGAGGACGGTCGCGAGTGCCCTGGAAGTTGGCGATGAAGCGGGTGCGCATCTCGTCCCAGGAGGAGATCGTGCCGGGAGGCAGGTTCAGGAGCCAGGTGCGGGCACCGTCCTTGAGCGCCATGGGAAACCAGTTCGCCATGACCTTTTCATCTCCGTTGGCCGCTTCGATGCCCAGCTCATAGAGCTGCAGGAACTCCGCGGGGTCGGCAGTGCCGTCGTAGCGGGGAGGCAGGTCCGGCTTGAACTTGCCCGGCCAGGCGACACTGCATAGCTTTGTGGTGAAGGCGCGACAACCTGCGGTGGCCACCGGAGCTCTCTGCTGACGCGGGGCTTGCTCCCGGGGATTCCCGCGCGCCGCTGCCAAGGGCAGTGCGGGGTCTTGATGTGCTGGCGCAGGGATGCGGTCATGACGTGCCGGTGCAGGAAGCACGCGAACACCTTCTTTGGGAAGAGGGATTTCTTGGTAGCTCCTTTCTTGTCACGCGGGCGCTGGACGCGGTGGGTCTCGTCCAGGGGCCGCGCGTCTTGGAGCCAGGGCACCTTCTTGGGGAGGAGGTGGCGGAGGCACCTCCTGAGCTGCATCACCCGCGCAGGACAGAGGGCGAGGAAGCGAGAGGGACGGCGCAGGGGAGCCCCCTGCGGTGCTGACGAGCTCGGTGATGCGAGCGAGCCACTCCTCATAGAGGTCGTCGACGGGATGGTAGTGCAGAAGCTCATGCGCCAGGAGCAACACGGCCTGCGCGTTCGTGGAAGCACAATGGGCGTGCGATGACGAACCAGCTGGAGTCAGCGACGGAGTGGCGGTGCGGCCTTCTCGCTGCATCGAGGGATGCAGCGACGACGCCTGCTGCTCATTCCCTGCCGGGCCGGTGGCGGCGTTGGCGTCAGGTGATGGAGAATGACGGGGACACCCGCCGACGGGGGCCGTCTGGGCGAGCTGGGCAGCGAGAGCAGCCCAACACTCGGCGTGAGCCTGGCGAGCGTCAGCCATGGACACGACGAACGATCAAACGTGGAACAGCGGAAGTACGATTTCGGCGCACCCCTACCTGGCGCGCCAAATGTCGAACGTGGGGTTCCGGCAAAACCCTTAAGGTTTGAACTCTGGGGTGCGCGCGAAGATCCTTCCCCTATCGATCCACGTCCGAACGCCTCGCTAAGAATCTAAGCTAAAACGATGAACAGCACAAGGAACACAAGATTTATACTGGTTCGGGCCACCGTTGTGGTGTAATACCCCACTCTAGTTTGTGGTGTGGTGGATTGCCTCTGGGGCTGATGAGGAATAGTACAAGGGGAAGAACAACCTCGCGAGAGGTGTTCTTGGGTTGGCGCGATGAACTACTTGGGTGAGCTCGATCGCCTCTGGGTCTGATGAGAACTCGATGGGATCTCTCTTCTACTGTGGTGGCTAGCTCTATATATAGAGGCCCTGGCCCTCTTCCCAAATATTGAGCGGGAAGGGCGCCAACAATGACCATTTTGGAGGGGAACATCTAGTACAAGTTATCCTGACTAAAGTTGGTCTTCGGCTGCCAAAGGCACTGGCGATGACACCGTCTTGGGCTCCATGGTGACCTCCATCCTGCCGCTCTGCTGGTCTTGGTATCGTTGCACCGAAATGGTAACCTTTGCTTGATGCCTCGGTACTCCATGCCTGTGCTTTCCCCCTTTGCACCAAAGAGGAAACAAGGACACTGCGCAAGCCGGCGCCCGCCTGGCTCCCGCCTGGTCTCGGTCATCATGGCTTGCGTCATGGGCACCTCGTGAGGTACCCTTGCCTTGATCTCTTCGCCTCCTCGCGAGCCTGCCTGGTGAGGCCGCTCCTGAGGAAGCCTTGCGTCGTCCGCCCCGCGAGGCTTGGCCCCTCGCAAGGGTCTTGAGCTTGAGCTGGTGAAGATGGGCCGTACTGGGCCACCACTTGAGCCACGCCGCAGGCAGGCAAGTCTGGGGACCCCCGTCCCCAGAATGCCGACAGCTAGGACCCACCAACTACATCTTCGCACAAAAGGAAGTGCGTCCGGGCAAAAAAACTGATTCGCCCCCTGACTGCTAGGACCCACCAGCTACATCTTCACACGCAAGGAAGTGCCTGACAGTCGGGACCCACCTGGTTGAAGCGTATGTAGCGTTGTCATACTGGTCGCAAACGTGTACGTACATACTGGTCGATGTAGAGGCGCGCACGTGTCGTAGTAGAGGCGTGCATGTGTCGTAGTAGAGGCGCACACGTAGCATGTACACGTACGTACAACGGCTAGGGTGCAAGAAAGTAAATACGGCCACGTATGTACATACGGGCGGGGTCTCGAACACCTACTCGTGCATACGTATGGCCAGTGCTCGTGTACATGGTTGGGTCAGAACGGAGAAACTATGTCATTATCGTGTTCATGGGGAGGCAACGGAATGCGTCATGTTCATGGGGAGGCAATGGAATGCGTCGTGTTCATGGGGTGGCAACGGAACCCGTGGGAGCCAACCGGCTTGGACATAGCATGCGATGGAAATGAGGCCTGGCGTACCACACAACGGAGGAAACGGCCTTGTGTTCGACCGGCCACGCTCAAAACGGGATCCTGTTCATCGGGAGGGGTCTGGCATACCGCAAAATGGAGTAAACAGACTTGTGTTGGACCTCCTATGGTTGAAACGGGGTCCTGTTGATCGGGAGGGGTGTGGCGTACCGCAAAATACAGGAAACAGACTTGTGTTGGAGCGCTACGGTCGAAATGGTGGTCCTGTTCATCGGGAGGGGTGTGGCATACCGCAAAACGGAACTCCACTGGATACTGTTCATCTCCACCGTCGACCTCCTCCAGCCTCCACTGACTACTATTCATCCACCGTCGACCTCCTCCAGCCTCCACCTGCGACTGTTCATCCACGGGCTCCTGTTCATCCAGCCTCCACTGCACGCTACTCCACCGGCTACTGTTCAACCACCCCTCTCCACGGGCTCCTGTTTAACCACCCCACCATGGGCTACTGTTCATCCACCCCTCCACCATCTACTATTCATCCAGCCCTCCACGGGGTCATCCTGTTCATCCAGCCATCCACGCGGTCCTATTCATCCAGCCCCAACCGGCTCGATCAATCGGAGTCCTGTTCATCAAGAGGCAACACCACGGGGTCCTGTTCATCCACCCCCACCGCTCACTGTTCATCCACCCCCCCTGCAATGCTCACTATTCATCCAGGGGCAGCATCGATCGGCTTCAGTTAGCAGCAATAGCGAAGGAATCACTCGATCGCTCGGGTTCAGTTAACAGCCATCGATCGATCGCTCGGGTTCAGTAACGCGTAGCCTACAGTGCAATCGCTCGGGTTCAGTTAGAGCCCAATGCCTCGCACCCATGCGCGTGTGTGTACGAGAGAAACACGCAAACCTCCGTGCATCACTCGGCCCCGACCACCCACCATAACCGGGAACACCCCGATATTTTCCTCGCCCTCGCTTCTACCACAGTTTTTTCTGTCATGGATGGCCCAAAGAATGTCATGCAGATGCGTCTCCGGCCCGCCCAGGATGAAAAGCCCATTTTCTATCATGAGTTTTTGTCATAGAAGTAGGAGCCCACCACATCTATGATGATACCGGGTTTTGTCACAATTATCATCATAGAAGTGTCATAAGTATGACAGAAAAAAATTTCGTTCGGCCCAAAATGTCACGGATGTGTCTTTTTTTGTAGTGTAAGAAGGCGGTTTCATAAGTGCGTCCATGGACCTGGTGCATCCCCACTGTCGGCCTCTCCATGTACAGTCCCCTTCCAACGACTCTTGTTCATTGACCACGTTTGCCATGCCGTCCTGAGCGCATCCAAGGTGGTGGACGACGGTGAGGCCTGGACAACAACGAGCCAAAGATGGGAAGATGTAGACGGAGAGGTGTACAAGGGTTAACTGGTTCTGGTGCAGCGTGGTTCGGTAGTCGGTGGAGAAGAATAGGAGGTGTGGAGGGGTGGAGGGATGGCCTAGCCGGCGGTGGGGTAGCGCTTCATAGCGAAGCATGCTATGCAGAGCTGCTAGCAGTAGGAGGCAGGAGCAGGTGGTCCCGGCGGCGCTGGAGGAAGAAGATGAGAGATTGAAGATGGATGCCGGTTGCTGGATGTTAATCCAATGACTATCGATGTTAGAATCATTTGTTGACTAAGTTGACAACGACTTGCGTTGGCTTCAGCCTATTGGCCCACATTTCAGCCTCCGAAAATGTGGCACATATTCAACCCATTTTTTCAGAATTTATAGTCCATTTGATATTTTTTTTGAGAATTATAGTCCATTTACTGGGCTGGGTGAACAAATAATGTAGCATCCATGCGGCCTATTTTTTTAAAACTACAGCCCATTTTCACTTTCTCGAAATACACGAATTTGCTAGGCTGGCTGAACAAATGATGTAGCGTCCATGCGACCCATTTATTTTTTCCTAAAAAATTACAGCCCATTTGCACTTTCTCGAAAAACATGATTTTGCTGGGCTAGTTCTAATTATAATGTTGGGTTGGGCGCAACAATGTTATCAAAAAATAAACAGGGGCTGAGCATTTTCTTATAAATATATTTAAATAATAAGTGCTTTATTATTACATTGGTCCTTAAATCTTACCAAGGTTTCGTACATAATCACCACGATTTTCGTTGCCTTAATATAAAAAATTCTAGGATTTTATTGTTAAAAAATTATCTTTATAAGTTAATAAGATGTGGGATATTGTTTTCTTATATATGTAAGTATCTATTAAATATATGATGACAATAACAATAATATATAATAACATATAAAATAATATAAATATATATAAATAGTTAGAAGAGGAACATAAGTTGGACCTGGCGTTCCTACCCTTATATAGAAAAATAGAACAAACCTTTGTGTTTTCTTCAAAAAAAAACATAAGTTGGGCTGCGGATGTTTCAGGAAAAATAAAACCTAGGATGGGAGGTCCATAGGCCGATCAATACATGACGACCCTCAAGAAAATACAAACCGACATGTCGTGGGCTGCACATGTTAAAAAACAAAGCCTAGACAGGGCAGCCCACAACCCAGCTGATACTTGCTGGCCCACTAATAATAAATGATACCTGCCATCTCCCCAGCTTCGTTGTAAATTTATCTCCTTTATGTCAGTATAGCATTAGGAGGAAGCACCTAAAAAACATGTAACTATGTTGACAAACCCGTGGGACCCAATGTCAGTATAGCATTAGGAGGAAGTATTTTTTTTTCAATGAGGCACTTGCTTGCGTACGGCCATAGACCTGGTGGGTCCCGATTGTCCGCCTCTCTACGTACAATCCTCTCCAGATTCCTCTCGTTTGTTCAGCATGTTCACAATGGTAGACAGATACAGTAATGGTAGATGTTGTGCCTTATTTCCAGCAAAACTACTGAACTAGCCCAGTG
This sequence comes from Triticum aestivum, assembly GCF_018294505.1. Taxonomy (NCBI): domain Eukaryota; kingdom Viridiplantae; phylum Streptophyta; class Magnoliopsida; order Poales; family Poaceae; genus Triticum; species Triticum aestivum. The sequence goes on along the minus strand of NC_057801.1, from coordinate 368,111,695 downwards.
GCCAAGTGACACTACCCGATCGCTATTCAGGCCGGGTTCGATTCCACCTGATGCAGTGAAAATATCTCCATTTTTTTGCCTTTGCCATTATTGACATGTGTGTCTCCATTGTCATCTACGCACACCATGTCCAACACTTGCCAAAACTTCGTTCCTTGTTTTCTCTGTTTTTCGCACACTCGACATTGTGTGGGCATTTTGAAAATAGCATATCTTTTTGATTGTGCAACATATGAAGATGTGCTATGCATGAATGTTGATCAGCATGATGTTAACTGGCTGGTAGTTCCATTTTTGACCGTTAGTAAAACTTCCAACATGATGTTATCCCTGTTTGAAAAGGGCGTGTTAATATAATGCTCAGCCTATGAAACTTATAGTTTCTTATCCGAAACTGAAACTTGCAGCTTCTTCTCTGAGAATCACATTGTCTGCACTTTTATATGAAACTGCATCTTTTTAGGTGCTAAAAATAGATCTATAGAATTCATAAAATACTTCATATGCTCAATACCGCAAATCTAAAATTCAGAAGACATTCATATATGAAAGTAGTCTCAAAATACACAACACAAACATAGTTCACAACCTGCAAATACTGATAACCCTAAGATCCTCCTGACAATTCACAACCTGCCTGACTATTGGGTTTGGGGGGGGGGGGCAGTCCCCTCCTATCCCTTGGCGGCAGACAGCCACCCCGTGAGACAATGTGAACGGCGAGGGACAGGATGACAGGGAAGCGTCGTTAGGCCAACTGCTTTTCTCCTCTTGTAGTTGGGTTCAGTCGACGAAGACTCCACCGGCTCACTCTGGCACAAGACCTGAGGGAGTCCTGGATTCGGGGGGTCCTCAGGTGTCCGGCCTATTCGATATGGGCCGTGCCGATGGGCCATGAAGATAAAGCCGAAGGTTATACCCCATGTTCAGATAGGACTCCTGTGTGTGTGGATGGCAAGTTTGGTGTCCGATATACCGTTTCTATCTTTTGTAAACTGACTCTGTACAACCCTAGGCCCCTCTGATGTGTGTATAAACCGGAGGGTTTAGTCCGTAAAGGCTATCGGAATAATCATAGGCTAGACAGCTAGGGTTTAGCCATTACAATCTCGAGGTAGATCAAGCCTTGTAACCCCTATACTCATCGAATACAATCAAGCACGACGTAGGGTTTTACCTCCTTTAAGAGGGCCCAAACCTGGGTACACATCGTGCCCCCATTGTCCCTTGTTACCATTGATCCTTAGACTCATAGCTTGGGCCCCCTACCCGAGATCTGCCGGTTTTGACACCGACATTGGTGCTTTCATTGATAGCTCTACTGTGTACTCACGAAAAGCGATCTATGGCTCACCTTGTCATCAATAGAGACATCACTTCTGGAAGGTGCCTAACCTCAGACAGATCCTCCAGCTCGGTGATTTCACCATGTGTACTTGCATGGCCATTAAGCCAACATTGTCCCCATGATCGCCAAACACCATCCCTACATGTGTCTCGAATACTCCGAGAAGATGGATCCAGCGGACATATCATCCTTAAACGAGCTGCTATATCGCATCACTGCCCTGGGGGATTCAACAGACTATGATTGGATTGGGCTTAAACCTGACTAGAGGGAAATCAATCTCCCGCTGATCACCCACCTGGTAGTGGTCGTCAAGGAACGAGCCGATAAAACTTCTTCCCCTATATTAAAAAGCAGATATGTTCGGGTCTCCGAACCCCTTGAGCCAGATACCCTTCCCTTGGATGGGAGTCCGCATCCCCTGAACCTAGAGTCGGACATAGGGTCCGTGGAGTGCTTGGATCTTCCCAGACCCAAACTCGTGACCTCGGAGATTTTGCAAGCTCCGAACACAAAATTGGGTTAGGACTCAAGTTTTAGCCCACCCACCCACCACAATCAACACTCTCCAAGTAATTCAGGCCCTCTAGACATATACAACCTGGTGTATGTATGGCAACAACCTCAGGAAATGGTCCATCACTTTTGGGCCAGGTTCCTACTTGCGAAAAACAATATTAAAGATTGTTGTAACGATGATGCAGTCTCAGTCTTTCATCGCAATTGTATCGACGAGGGAATACGGAATACCCTCAACCGCCATCGCATATAGAGTTTCATGGAACTATCGCATATAGTACAGAAGTAATGCGTGATGGAAAGCACATGGAAGGCCCAGAAAACCCAACTGGAACTTGCTGCCTTTAAGTAGTGTACTGCCCGAGCTAAACGGATACACCCTTACGAGGCATCCGACCATAAGTCTATCGACAGAAAGAACAAACCCTTCATAGGATACATGTCCGTTCTTGACGAACTCCTCGACAAGCCTTGTCTGATACATGCGACTCCAAGCACAGACACAACTCACAACCTCCGAGCATGTTGGGTACTCCGGCAGGTAGCTAAGAATGGGGAGGCCATCCTCACCACCACCACTCCAGAGAAGCATTCTCCAGAGGAGGACAATTTTAATGTCCTCACGGTCTTCAAGACTTTCTCTTCAAATAATCGGCGTAAAGGGCATTCCGTGACCTCGCTAAAGCCCCCAAGTAACCCCACAAGCCCATGGAATGACGCGACAATAACCTTCATTGCTGACGAGGAACCAAAGGCCCGATCGGTCCGAGCACCCGCTGCTCTAGTGCTAAACCCCATTGTGGACGACTTTTGACTCACCAAAGTGCTCATGGACGGCGGCAGTGGGCTTAACCTCATCTACGAGGGCACACTTGACAAAATGCAGGTTGATAGAACACACATAAAGCAAAGTAGTACCACCTTTCGAGGCATCATCCCCAGTCAAGAATCACGATGCTCTAGGAGAATTAAATTGGATGTAGTATTCGGCATGCCTAAAAATTACAGGTCTAGAGAGTTGCTCTTCCACGTGGTTCCCTTCAATAGCGGATATCACGCCATTCTCGGGCGTGACGCTTTCTCACCCTTCCAAGCTATACCCCATTACGGGCACACGAAGCTTAAAATGCCAGGGCCCAATGGAATAATCACAATTTCGAGCGACCAGATAAAGCACTCCGTACCGAAATCAAAACTGCATCCTTGGCCCTTGAGGCACTATCCGAAGCCTTAGCGGCTGAAGAACTAACCACCCTACGATCCACGGTGGACAAGGATGATGTGATTCTCGATAAGAGACCTAAATCCACCTCTTTCAAGCCAGCAGATGAAATAGTTAAATTTCAAGTGCACCTGACGGACACCAATAAAACAACGTCCATCGGAGCATAGCTGGATCCAGCGGTAGATGCCGCCTTATGCGCGTTCCTGCGTGAAAATTGAGACATCTTCGCCTGGCACCCTTCGGACATGCCTGGGATCCCATGCAGACTAGCCGAACATATCCTCAACATAATCAAAGGTTTCAAACCAGTCAAGCAAATGCTGCGGTGATTTTCTGAACCCAAGCGACAAGCTATGGGGGAAGAGCTAGCCAAACTGCTTGAGGCCGGGTTCATCAGAGAAATCAAACACCCGGATTGGCTAGCCAACTTGGTCATGGTGCCGAAGAAGGACAAATCCTGGTGCCTTTGTGTTGATTTCAAAGGCCTCAATAAGGCTTTCCCTAAAGATCCTTTCCCGTTACCCCGCATTGATCAGATCATCGATGCAACTGCAGGACACGACTCATTATGTTTCCTTGACGCTTACTCCGGATACCATCAGATTAAAATGAAGGAGTTCAACCAGGCCACAACGGCGTTAATCACTCCATATGGTCCTTTCTGTTTCAACACTATGCCTTTGGGCTTAAAAACGCATGATTCAAACATGCTTGGAAAAACAAATCGGCAAGACAGTTGAAGAAATGTGGACGATGTGGTCATTAAAACCAAACACATGGAATCATTGGTGGATGATCTTTGCCTCACCTTCGACAACCTCTGAACATACGATATACAACTCAATCCGGAAAATGTGTCTTCGGTGTCCCAGCCGGAAAGCTACTAGGGTTCGTTGTTTCCCATAGAGGAATTGAAGCAAATCCAGCGAAGATCGTAGCCTTGTCGCAATTGGCTACACCAATAGACCTAAAGCAGGTCCAAAAGCTAGCAGGGTGCGTGGCGGCTTTGAGCCGCTTTATCTCTAGATTAGGAGAAAAAGCATTACCACTTTACAGACTTCTTAGATGCACCGACAACTTTGAATGGACGGAAGCGGCCACAACCAGATTGGAAGAAATAAAAACCTTACTAGTAGGTAACCCAATCCTAGCTGCCCCAGGTGTTGGCGAGCCTATGTTGCTTTATATCTCCCCAACTCACCAGGTAGTAAGCGTTGTACTCGTCGTAGAGCGAGGGGAAGAGGGACATAAATTCTCCATCCAAAAGCCAGTCTATTACGTATCAGAGGTCCTCACACCATGAAAATCCCGATACCCTCACTACCAAAAGATAGCTTACATAGTCTTTATGGCATGTAGCGACCATACCTCAAACGGCCAAGTCTCTTTGCATCAATGTCATCCCTAGATCGGTATTGCTGACACGCACAGTACTCGAGGAATTATAACAGAGTTTCAATCACACACTTATTACATCGAGTCCTCATAAACAGTATGATTACAAAAATAAATCATGGCTGAAGGCCATATAAACTAGATAACTGTGGAAGCTTCGAAGTTAAATGAGTCCATCAACTCCAATGGCATAGCTGAGTGCAAAACAACGACCTATCGCACCTTATTCGTTGTCTGAGTAGTCCGCAACATAAGACGTTACAGCCCGAAATGGGTCAGCACATGGAATATGCTGGCATACTTACACTGTAAAGCAATGATAATGCAAAGACTATATCTACATGCAATATTTTCCTTGTGGAGGCTGTAAGTTTCATGGTTTTGCAGAAAGCAAAGTTTTTCCCTACAACAAAGGAATAAATTTATTTAACTACTCCCATGTTGCCCATTATTTGAGAAGGTTCCTCCAACTCAAATCCCAATTAAAAGTATCATCATTAACCCATCATCATAATTAATTAAAGTAACGTGTTGAGATTACATCAATAGATTCAAGTACTAGATACTCAAGACGTCCATAACCGGGGACATGGCTAACCATGATTAGTTTATACACTTTACAGAGGTTTGAGCACTTTTCCCCACAATACTCGACCGCATCCATGATCGGATGATCGAGACATAGCCTTTTTGAAGCATTAACTCTCTACTCCGGGTAGACAGTACCACCTACAACCCTCTACATCTGCTAGTCTACCTCCTCAAGAGCTCACGCAACTTACTCAACTATGCCAGAGCCCATAATGGCTTGTGGCTGCAGACGAAAGTTTCTAGCATGAATAATCTTATGATCCCTTTGATCCTAGGTGGCATTCCATAGGATAATCACACGGGTACTCCGAGATTTCCAAAATAGACAATAGTGGGTACTCCAAGTGCCTCAACCAATCCACCCAGATGTGTATTAAAGTTGCCACCTTAAAGTTATCCAATTAAAAGAACTCTCAAACTTCCATGTGTGAAACACGATCCAATCCCCGTCTACGAGCATGGCTAAGCAATAATAAGCATAACGTATATTCCCGGGATGATCAAAAGGTATTTGGTTCCTACCTCAAGCACTACAACCAAAACCACATGTTCCCAATCCTACCAATGCAAATATCTGTGGGGCAGAACTAATGCATAGTAAAACTGGGTATAAAAGAGTATGATCAAAGTGTAACTTGCCTTGCTGACGATCTGCAAACTCTAGAGATTCATAGTAACAAGCTTCGCACTCCGGGTAATCAAGCATAGATAAACAATAGCATACATCAGCAATCACTCAAACGAAACACGAGAAAACTCGAGAAAAGATCAAATCGAACACGAAACAAGTGACGGCTTAAACTAACAAGAGTCTAAACCTAACAACATTATTAACATGTGAATTAGATCTTAACAGAAAGTACATGTGATTATCTACAATTCACAAAAAGATTCAACTCAAACGGAGCAACGAAACTCAAAATATGAACGAAACAAGATCATTTACTGATTGTACTAAAGTCAAGTTTTAAAGTAGCAAAACCATGTTCAAGTTGGTTAACTGGAAAGAGGGGTTCGAGATGAAGATGTTGGCGCTGGTTTCATCTAATTTGGATAAACGAGTGAAAAGTTATACTAGTTTTAAGATCAGGGGCTAAATCACGGTAAAAATAATCGCGGATAAGTCCCTGGATGAAAATATACTAAAAAGAAAAAGACTAACGAACGAACGTTCGCTGTCTGAACTAATCCGGCGAATAAAGTTCGTTAAAACAAACAAATGGACGAACATCCGCTAAATAACTTAACCGAGTGAAAAAAACCGATCTAAAACAATAAACCGCGAAACAAAAAAAACTGGGGTTAACCGAGGAAACAAATCGGTCAAACGGCGGGGTCAACGGCGGCGGGCGGTGGCATCGGCGGCTGCGGTGTTAGGCGGCGCGGGGCGGAGCGGGGCTGCGGGGTGGGGTGGCGGCGATGGCGGCGCCGCGGCAGGCGGCGGTGCTCGGCAGCCAATGGCGGGAGGTGATGGCGGCGGCGGCTTGGGGTCCAGGGGGGCCTCGAGCTCGGCTTTTAAAGGGGGAGAAGGGCGGCGATTTCCTTGGGCGAGAGGCGGCCAAGAGGAGTCCGAGCCGGTCTCCTCGGCATCCGTGTGGCGGGGCGGCGGGAGGAAGGCGACGACGCTGGTGGGCTTCGGCCCGCTTGGCTGGGCCGTTGGCCCAGTTGGGCGAAGGACTTTTTTTTCTAAAAAAATAAATTTCACCCGAAGAGAAAATCCTAATAAAATATATAAAAAATTCTAAAAATGCCAAAAACAATTTTCACAGTCTAAATAAAATATTTAGAACAAAGTGAACACTTTTCTGGCCTAAGAATGCAATTTTCAAAAATGCATAATTCCTAATTCAAATAAAATACTCCCCTCGTCCCATAAAACATTTTTGACACTAGTGTAGTGTCAAAAAACATCTTACATTATGGGATGAAGGGAGTAGCAAATAAAATTCCAGAAAAATCATAATTTGATTTTAAAATTCTTTCTCCAATATTTCTCTTAATTTGAAGAAGTCATATTATCTTCTCTCATGTATTTTTAATATTGGAAATAATTGTAGAGAAAAATAATAAAACCAAATTGATCATTTTCTTCAAATTTGAATAAAATTCAAACATGAATTTTGTGAAACCTCCAACTCTCTCTTGGGTCCTTGAGTTGCTTAAGATTTCTAGGATGTCAACCAAATGCAAGAATAAATATGATATGCATATGATGATCTATGTATAACATCCAAATTGAAAATTGGGATGATACAAACCTACCCCCCTTAAGATGAATCTCACCCTCGAGATTCGGGTTGGTCTGCAAAAAGGTTTGTATGGTCTATACCTAGGTCTTCCTCCCACTCCCAGGTGGCTTCCTCCTCGGTATGGTGGCTCCACTGAACTTTGCAAAACTTGATAACCTTGCCGCGAGTAACTCGGCTAGAAAACTCGAGAATCTTGTCTGGCTTCTCCTCATAAGTGAAATCACTATCTAACTGAATCACTTCAAGTGGCACTGTATCTCTCAGAGGAATATCGGCCATCTCCGCATGTGACTTCCTCAACTGGGAAACGTGAAACACATCGTGAACTCCTGACAATCCTTCTTGCAATTCCAACTTGTATGCAACTTCTCCCATACGTTCCATAACTCGGTATGGTCCCACAAAACATGGTGCTAGCTTTCCCTTAACTCCAAAACACTTAAGTCCTCGAAGCGGGGACACACGAAGATATACTCTGTCTCCGACTTCATAAACGATCTCCTTGCGTTTAGAATCCGCATAACTCTTCTGCCTGGACTGGGCTACCTTGAGTCTATCGCGAATCAACTTAACCTTCTCTTCAGAGTCTTTGATTAGATCTGGTCCGAACAACTGTCGATCTCCAACTTCATCCCACAATAACAGATAGAGTCATAGCCTGAACGAGTCCTGGGCAATCCAGTGATAAAATCCATGCCAAGCTTATCCCACTTTGATTCAGATATCGGTAATGGATGTAGCAATCCAGCTGGCTTCTGATGCTCTGCTTTAACTCTCTGACATACATCACATACTTCTACATACTCGGCAATATCCTTCTTCATTCCTGTCCACCAGAAACTTCCCTTCAAATCTAGATACATCTTAGTGTTTCCTGGGTGAATTGTATACGACAAATCATGGGCCTCCTGCAGAATCAACTTCCTGATCTCGGGGTCATTTGCCACATATACACGATCCTCAAACCATAAAGTATCATGCTCATCCTCAGGAAATCCTTTAGCCTTTCCTTTGCTCATACTTTCCTTTATCTCGGGAATCTCCTTGTCAGTCTTCTGGGCCTCTCTGATCTTACCCATCAAAGTGGACTGAATTTCCAATGCTGCTGCATAACCTCTTGGAACTATTTCCAAACATAGCTCGCGAGGATCCTCTGCTAACTCCTTGGGTAATCCTCTGGTCATGAGCGTATTGACATAACTCTTGCGACTCAATGCATCTGCTACTACATTGGCCTTTCCAGGATGATAGTGTAGTCTCATATCATAATCCTTAATGAGATCCAACCATCTCCTCTGTCTGAGATTTAACTCCTTTTGTGTGAAGATATATTTCAAACTCTTATGATCCGTGTATACCTCACAATGGTTTCCGATGAGAAAATGTCTCCAATGCTTCAGTGCATGCACTACGGCTGCTAACTCCAAATCATGTGTAGCATAATTCAACTCATGGGGTTTAAGCATTCGTGATGCATATGAAACAACTCTTCCATCCTGCATAAGCACTGCTCCAAGTCCTCGACGTGAAGCGTCGCAATACACTTGATAATCCTTTCGTTGATCTGGAAGAATCAGCACTGGGGTTGTAACTAAATGTTTCTTCAACTCCTGAAAACTGGCTTCACACTCCTCAGTCCATTTAAACTTGGTGTCCTTCTTTAATAACTCCATCATGGGCTTTGCAATCCTGGAGAAATTCACAATGAACCTCCGGTAATATCCTGCGAGTCTGAGAAAACTCCTAATCTCTCCAAATGATGTGGGTGCCACCCATTTAGTCACAGAACCAACCTTGGTAGGGTCTACTGCTATTCCTTCTTCGGATATAACATGTCCAAGAAATCCAACTTCCTTTAACCAAAAGTCACACTTGCTGAACTTGGCGTATAACTGATGTTCTCTGAGCTTCTCAAGAACCAAGCGCAAATGTTCCTTATGCTCCTCTCAATTCTTCGAGTAGACCAATATATCATCAATGAACACCACGAAGAACTTATCCAAAATCTCCATAAACACTTTGTTCATCATGTTCATGAAATAGGCAGGCGCGTTAGTCAGACCAAATGACATAACGGTATACTCGTATAGCCCGTACCTTGTGGTAAAACCTATCTTAGGTATATCCTACTCTCGAATCTTCAACTGGTGATAACCTGATTGAAGATCTATCTTAGAGAAAACTTTAGCTCCTTTCAACTGGTCAAACAAATCATTGATCTTCGGTAAAGGGTATGTTTTCTTGATCGTCACTTCATTCGACGCATGATAATCAACTACCATCCTTAATGATCCATCCTTCTTCTCCAGTAGAAGCACTGGGGCTCCCCAAGGTGATGAACTTGGTAGAAAGTAACCTTTATTCAGTAACTCCTTAATTTGCTTCTTAATTTCTTCCAAATGTTTTGCGGGCATCCGATACGGTCTCTTTGATATTGGCCCGGTGCCTGGCAATAGCTCAATCAAAAACTCAATCTCTCGATCCGGTGGCACGTGTGGTAACTCCTCCGGAAATACATCGGGGTAATCCTTCACCACTAGTACTTCCTCCTGTACAACTCCTGATAAGGAATTCACTTGAGTCCTATTCATCACATGCCGGGATACATACTTGATCCTTCTTCCTTCTGGGGTGGTAAGGAATATCGACTTACTAGCACAATCAATGTTCCCTCCATACTTCGATAACCAATCCATGACTAATATTATATCCAAACCTTGTGACTCCAAAATTATCAGGTCCGAGGGAAACACATAGTTACCAATCCTCAAGGGTAACTGATCACACCATAGGCTGGCCATATACTCTGCTCCGGGTGAGCTTACTAACATGGGTGACCTAAGGGCTTGGGTTAGCAGGTTATACTTATCCACAAATCCCCTTGATATGTATGAATGTGATGCACCAGTATCAAAAAGAACAAGTGCAGTAAATACATTAATCATAAACTTACCGACAACTGCGTTGGGTTGATCCTCAATCTTCTCCACTCTGATGTGGTTCACCTGACCTTTGGTGAAGGGGTTGGGCTTCTTGGCAAAACTTCCATTGCCATTTCCATTCTTTGCTTCAGGACATTCAGTAGCATAATGTCCGGTCTTCTAGCACTTGAAACAGGTAATGTGGCTGAGATCCCTCTTGGCCGGCGTTGAAGGGTTGGAACGGTTCTAGATGATGCTTCCTCCATTCCCTTTGCCATTCGTGGAGCCACTATGGTTGTGTGAACTTGCTCCGTTGTGCGTGTGTCCTCCATGGTTGTGGGTATGTCCTCTCGAGTATGGGGAGTAGCGGGGCTTCTGCTAAGCTTCTGAAGTGTACCTTCCCTGTCCATACATCCTCTTGCGATTATGAATCTGTTGCTTCTTGCCTTCAATCATAAGAGCCCTGTCTACCAACTCCTGGTAGTTGTTGAATGTTGCCACCATCAACTACATGCTCAGCTCACCATTCAGTCCTTCCGGAAACTTCTCCTGCTTAGTGGCATCTGTAGCTATGTCATCAGGGGCATAGCGTGCTAACTTACTAAAGTCATCCACATACTGGCCCACTGTACATCCTCCTTGGCGCAGGTTGCGAAACTCGTGCTTCTTCATGCTCATAGCTCCTGCTGATACATGGGAAGTGCGGAAAACCTACTGAAAATGATCCCATGTAACAGTGTCAACGGGGTATGTGGCGGTGAAATTCTCCCACCATGATTTTGCGGGTCCAGCAAGCTGATGTTCGACAAAACGCACCCTCTCCGCATCTGTGCATCCTGCAGCGGTCAACTCTCTTCCAATCTTGCAGAGCCAATCATCCGCAACAATCGGCTCGGTGCTACTAGAGAACACCGGCGGATTCAACCTTAGGAAACGGGCTAGGTGATCAACAGGGGGTGGTGGTGGTGGGTTGTTGTTGTTGTTGTTGCCTTGGTTCTGATTCTGGACTAAAAGTTGCATCAGGGTATTCTATTGCTAGATCAACTGAGTGAGCTCCGGTGGGAAGGAAAATCCATTATCACGTCTCAGAGGCATCTGATAGGTTTAGAAAGTATGATAAAACAGAATAGAAAAGGGGTCTAAGAGAGATTCACTACCCATAATTCTCATGAGACAAACACAATCAATTTCACTTCAATCAATAGCACACAAGATTACAAAAGTGGTCTATCCTGTAACTACTAACTCGATTGTTGCAACTACTTGGAGGGAAAATAGTACTAATTACAATGGTGGTCGTGTAGAAATTTTCATCAGAAGAAGACTCCATAATATTTGCTCTAGCTTCATCAACGTAGTCATCATCGCTATCAGGGTCGGAGTCGGTGTCATCGAGGATGATGTGGTCTCCTGGCTGGTTATCCTTCTTTGGCGCGGGATCTCCCATGATTACTCGTAGCTTCCTTGTCTGGTCGTCATTCTTTTCCACCAATATAACAATCTCCTCCTCGTATCCATTGCGCGTAGACTTGATCCCCTCTTCCAGCTCGTTGTTCCTCCTCACTAGTTTCTTGATCTTCTTCGTGTGGATAATTTGTTGATTCTCCTGTCAATGAATATGATCTCCCATCTCTTGATGTAAGCTGCAATTGATCCATCCCTCCTGGTACGAATCATCTCCCATTTGTCATCTCGGCAGCCACATATCTGGTAGACAGTATTCTCCAGCTCCTTGTGATACACTTCACATATGCGTCCAAAGGTGATATGCACGTCCATGCTCTTTCCAATACTCTAGCTTGGTGCATCCAGGTAGAAATCAATATGGTCTGTTATTGGCGCAAAGGTCCTCCCAGGTAACCAGACTTTGATCTTCCAGCGCTCCTCTTCCGGTACAGATGTATAAAAAGTCCCCGTGAAGCTTGGTAATCCGATGTTCAGATACTTAGTGACTTCCTTCAAGTGCTTTCCGAAAGGGGTGTCATCATTCAGCCGAGTGAACTTTTTCCCGGGGTCGCCATCTATAGAGTAGAAAGAGAGGAGAATTAGAAATGAGCAGGGAAGAGAAATCATGTGGCTCATTCTAGTGATCGCGTCCTACAGTCAGCGTGTGCTCTGATACCATCTTGTAGCAACCATACCTCAAACGACCAAGTCTCTGTGCATCAGTGTCATCCCTGGATCGGTAATGCTGACATGCACAGTACTCGAGGAATTATAACAGAGTTGCAATCACACACTTATTACATGAGTCCTCATAAAGAGTATGATTACAAAACTAAATCATGGCTAAAGTCCATCTAAACTAGATAACTGCGAAAGCTTCGAAGGTAAATGAGTCCATCAACTCCAACGGCATAGCTGAGTGCAAAACAATGACGTATCGCACCTTATTCGTCGTCTAAGTAGTCTGCAACATAAGACGCTACAGCCTGAAACGGGTCAGCACATGGAATATGCTGGCATAGTTACACTATAAAGCAATGATAATGCAAAGACTATATCTACATGCAATATTTGGCTGGTGGAGGCTGTAAGTTTCGTGGTTTTGCATAAAGCAAAATTTTCCCTACAACAAAGGAATAAATTTATTTAACTACTCCCACGTTGCCCATTATTTGAGAAGGTTCCTCCAACTCAAATCCCAATTAAAAGTATCATCATAACCCATCATCATAATTAATTAAAGTAACGTGTTGAGATCACATCAATAGATTCAAGTACTAGATACTCAAGACGTCCATAACCGGGGACACGGCTAACCATGATTAGTTTATACACTCTGCAGAGGTTTGCGCACTTTTCCCCACAAGACTTGACCGCATCCATGATCGGATGATCGAGACATAGCCTTTTTGAAGCATTAACTCTCTACTCCGGGTAGACAGTACCACCTACAACCCTCTACATCTGCTAGTCTACCTCCTCAAGAGCTCACGCAAATTACTCAACTATGCCAGAGCCCATAATGGCTTGTGGCTGCACACGAAAGTTTCTAGCATGAATAATCATATGACCTGTTTGATCCTGGGTGGCATTCCATAGGATAATCACATGGGTACTCCGGGATTTCCAAAACAGACAACACTGGGTACTCCAGGTGCCTCAACCAATCCACCCAGATGTGTATTAAAGTTGCCACCTTAAAGTTATCCAATTAAAATAACTCTCAGACTTCCATGTGTGAAACACGATCCAATCCCCGTCTACGAGCATGGCTAAGCAATAATAAGCATAACGTATATTCCCGGGATGATCAAAAGGTATTAGGTTCCTACCTCAAGCACTACAACCAAAACCACATGTTCCCAATCCTACCAATGCAAATATCTGTGGGGCAAAACTAATGCATAGTAAAACTAGGTATAAAAGAGTATGATCAAAGTGTAACTTGCCTTGTTGGCGATCTGCAAACTCTAGAGATTCGTAGTAACAAGCTTCACACTCCGGATAATCAAGCATAGACAAACAATAGCATACATAAGCAATCACTCAAACAAAACACGAGAAAACTCGAGAAAAGATCCAAATAGAACACGAAACAAGCGACGGCTTAAACTAACAAGAGTCAAAACCTAACAACATTATTAACATGTGAATTAGATCACAACATAAAGTACATGCGATTAGCTACAATTCGCAAAAAGATTCAACTCAAACGGAGCAACGGAACTCAAAATACGAACGAAACAAGATCGTTTACTAATCTGTACTGAAGCCAAATTTTATAGTAGCAAAACCATGTTCAAGTTGTTTAACTGGAAATAGGGGTTCGAGACGAAGATTTTGGCGCTGGTTTCGTCTAATTTGGATAAACGAGTGAAAAGTTATACTAGTTTTAAGATCAAGGGCTAAATCATGATAAAAATAATCGCGGATAAGTCCCTGGCCGAAAATAAACTAAAAGAAAAAAACTAATGAAAGAACGTTCGTTGTGTGAAATAATCCAGCAAATAAAGTTCGTTAAAACGAACGAACGGCCGAACGTTCGCTAAATAACTTAACCGAACAAAAAAACGATCTAAAACAATAAACCGTGAAACAAAAAAACTGAGGTTAACCGAGGAAACCAACCGGTCAAACGGCGGGGTCAACGGTGGCGGGCGGTGGCATCGGCGGCGGCGGCGTCTGGCAACACGGGGTGGCTCGGGGCTATGGGTGCGGGGCAGGGTGGTGGCGGCGGCGACGGCGGGGCGGCGGCGGAGCAACGGTAGGCGGCAACGCTCGGGAGGCGATGGCGGCGACGGCTTGGGGTCCAGGGAGGCCTCGAGCTCGGCTTTTAAAGGGGAGGAGGGTGGCAGCTTCCTTGGGCGAGGGGGCGGCCAAGAGGAGTCCGAGCCGGACTCCTCGGCGTCCGTCCGGTGGCGCGGCGGGAGGAAGGCGGCGGCGTTCGTGGGCTTCGGCCCGCTCGGCTGGGCCGTTGGCCCAGTCGGGTGAAGGAGTTTTTTTAAAAAATTCTCCCGAAGAGAAAATCCTAATAAAATATAAATTTTTTTTTTCTAAAAATTCCAAAAACAATTTTCACCGTCTAAATAAAATATTTAGAACAATGTGAACACTTTTCTGGCCTAACAATGTAATTTTCAAAAATGCATATTTTACTAATTCGAATAAAATAGCAAATAAATTACGAGAAAAATCATAATTTGATTTTAAAATTCTTCCTCCAATATTTCTCTTAATTTGAAGAAGTCATATTATCTTCTCTCATGTATTTTTAATATTGGAAATAATTGGAGAGAAAAATAATAAAACCAAATTGATCCTTTTCTTCAAATTTGAATAAAATTCAAATATGAATTTTGTGAAACCTCCAACTCTCTCCTTGGGTCCTTGAGTTGCTTAAGATTTCTAGGATCTCAACCAGATGCAAGAATAAATATGATATGCATATGATGATCTATGTATACCATCCAAATTGAAAATTGGGATGTTACATGGCATCCCGAAAACTCCGACACTATTTTCAAGAGTGTTCGATCACGGTGGCATCTAAAGTACCACTTAACGACATTATCAACAACTGGGACACCACCGGCCGCATAGCTAAATGGGCCATTGAGCTCTTACCATTCAAAATAACATACAAGCCACGCTGAGCTATTAAATCTCATGTGCTGGCCGACTTCGTCGTCGAATGGACGGAAGCCGAGCTCCCTAAAGAGACTAGTTCATACTCCAACTGGATCATGTACTTCGACGGCTCTAAAATGCTAGCCGAACTGGTGGCTGGCGTCATCTTGACATCCCCTACAGGGGACACAGTCCACTACATATTGCAAATCATGTATACGGACTCCAATAATGCACCCAAATAGGAGGCGCTTCTACATGGTCTCCGCATGGTTGTCTCCATGGGTATACATCGCCTAGAGGTTTGCGTCGACTCAAACCTCGCAATATTTCAGGTAAATGGAGAGTTCGATGCAAAAGATCCAAAAATGGCGGCATATCAAAACGCCGTATTAAAAATATCGGCTTGGTTTGAGGGGCTTGAATTTCATCATGTCGCTCGAGACGGTAACCAGGCAACCGACATCCTCGCTCGCATGGGCGTGAAGCGCGACCCCGTCTGACCTAATAACTTTGTGGAAAGGCTCTTTAAGCCATCCATGGTATGGCAGGGCGAGACCGGAGACGCCAGTATGGACCTGGTCACACCCCCAGCAGCCGAACACAATACAGATATCATCGGGAGTTCGGATGCCGAAATAACACCCTCTGCTCATGAGATCATGGCCGTTATTTCTCCATGAACCAAACCTTTCCTGGCCTACCTTAATAGGCAGGAGCTTCTTGATGATCAAAATGAGGCCCGTCGCATAGTTCGGTTCTAAATCCTACAAAGTACACGAAGGTGAACTGTACAAGAAAAGCATTACCGGAGTTCTCCAAAGGTGCATCTCCGAAGAGGAGGGACGGCAGCTCTTAGCAGAAACACATGTTGTTCTGGGCGGCCATTTTGCCACAGCTCGGGCCCTCGTAAGCAAAGCTTTCCGAACAGGTTTTTTCTGGCAACGGCCCGAGCAGACGCACAAGCCCTTGTCCAACATTGTGTGGGCTGTCTGCTTTTCGCCAATCAAAGTCATACGCCTCCCACTGCCTTAAGAAAAATCCCCATCACTTGGTCCTTTGCGGTCTGGGGGCTCGATATGGTCAGACCCTTAAAGGTGGAAGCCACCGAAAGTAATATTGACTGGTGATGGTGGATAAATTCACTAAATGGATAGAGGCCAAACCAGTAAAAACAGCTGAAGCAGGGCTAGTGATTGACTTTATATCCGGTGTGGTACCCGCTATGGTGTCCTGCACAGCATCATCACAGCTAACAACTCCAATTTTACAGCCGATGAGGTAAAAACTGGTGTGCTAACTTGGACATTAAACTTGACTATGCATCCGTCTACCGCCCACAAACAAACGGCCAGGTTTAATGGGCCAATGGCCTGATAATGAGCGGCATTAAGCCAGGACTAGTGCGCTCCTTATGGGAATCAGATAAGCACTGGGTTGAGGAACTCGATTCCGTACTCTGGGGTCTGCGGACCACGCCTAATCGAACGACCGGATACACACATTTATTCATGGTGTACGGCGTAGAAGCTATCCTACCCTGCGACATTATTCATGACTCACGTCGAGTGCGTATGCACGAAGAGCAAGAAGCCGAGATCGAAAGGTAGGATGACCTAGACGGCCTTGAAGAGGAGCACGGTGTTGCAAAAGCCCATTCCTCATTTTATCACCAATAGGCCAGGCGATACCAAAGCAGAGAAGTGCAGGCCAAGACATATAACATTGGCGACCTCGTCTTACGTCTCCCGGAGAAGAAGAAGGATACGCTCAAACCAAAATGGGAGGTCCCCTTCATCATAGATGAGGTTCTCATAGGAGGAGCCTATCGCCTTTGTAATGCATTGGATAATCGCCTTGAGCCAATGCATGGAACGCTGCTTGGCTCCGACGATTCTACGGATAGTTCGGTCGCACCTTTTTTTTATTTTTTACTTTGACTAGGTTCCTCTTTCTCCTCTCCTTCTTTTTTTCCTTTTTATCCCAGGGTATGTTTGGATCAACCATACTGTTAGGGGTACACATCTTTCAATGTATACACCCCACTATAACTGGGGGCTTCTTTGAAAAAGCTTATTATTAAAAGCTCATGGCTTACATTGTCTACGTCGTTTGTTCTATACATCTTTTGCCATTATATGCACCTCTATGAATTAAGTTTTTGCCAAGATGGGTTGCCTCGCTCCTGTGCTTATACCATACGTTCCCGATTATTCGGCTAGGGTGTAAAGGGAGTACCTCTGCGATTGTTACAACTGGGTATCCGGATCTGTACCTCAAATGGGTGAAGCCGAAAGGTAGCATTCTTAAGGGCATAATTTGAAGGCAAGCAATGACAGGTTGTTTACGTTCTTCTAGCAAATACGGGATAGTCTGCCCGTAATTCGGATCAAAGCCTAGGCATGCATAATTAAGCATGCCGTCCCAAGGAAAGGAACCCCTAACAAAACTATTTTCCCTGGAAGATGTTTGTTACGTAAAATAGTAATATAACATACCACCCCGAACAAATTTTTTCTCTTTGAGCAATATGACCGGATTGCCTGGTTTCCGGACATACTGAATGTTTATTACATTCCAACATGCTATACGAAAACACGCCAACTTCTTGGTTCGGAGGTTGAAGCCGAAGACATGCGATGACAAATTTTGACAAGTTTGGTTGGAGATAAGTTCGATGATAAAGTACATTTGTACATAGAATCTAATGCCTACTCTTTCTCTGTGTCATCTATAAGGCTGTCTAAGCTACGGTCTTCTTACGAATATTTCGCAGCTATCATCACTTGGTCATATACCAAGTTCACGGGAATCTCTTTTCTGTCCGGTCCCTGAGGTCCAACTCGGGCCATATGATTCGGATCGAGTCTGGTGTAGCAAGTTTTCACCATCGCCCATGCCTCTCGTGCACCTTCCTGGCATGCTGACACCTTCCATAGCTTGAAACGGCGCCGGGCACCTTTGAACAGGTTTGCGAACCCCTCCATACTTTTTGGAGGGGCATCAGATGGGCATAAGGCTTTGACCATACTCTTCATGGCTTTCCGGGCCCGCTCATGCACTATAGACAGCTCTTTTAGAACATAGCCTTGGAATCTGGACACTTCTTCTTTAGGACATCCGGTTAACAGAACAACAAGAACAACAATATGAAACTCCGTATTATCGGATTATATGGGTCCCCTAGATAGTTGAAAAGCTATACTGAATATGCCGCCTTTCAAATTTTTGTTCTCTTTTTGTGCAGCACATAATTGAGCCTTCAAGCTCTTTATCTCCTCGGCTTGCTTATCCCTTTCCTCCTTGAGTTTGTTCATTTGGTCACTGATCATTGTGACTTTCTTCATTTCCTCTAACTCTGAGGTAGCGGCATGTAGCTTTGTCCATCTTGTTTCAAGCTCCTAGGATCGTGTTGCTCTTCTCTTTGTGAACCTGCGGCAATAACGATCCTCAAATCTGTTGGTTTAAACCGCTTCAAGTCTCGGGGGCTACTGGTATATATCTATTAAATTTACACAAACTGTTACCTACATATCTTTTGAAAACAGGTGAGCAACTCCAGTAAGTCCATCCCGGGCGGCTCGAATATATGCATCCATGGTGCTGAGGGTGGTAAATTCCTGCTCAGTGAAAGCTGGAGTGCGCAGGGTCTCTTTCAGTCGTCGATGATTCATCGCGGTCTCCACTTTAGAATTTGTGACGGATGCGTCATCCGAATCCTCACAAGGCGGATGAGTTGGTGCCGCATCCGTATTGGCTCTCGTCCTGGACGATGAGACCGGTGCCGGATTGGTGATGCTCGACTAGCCGGGATTTTGGACACGGTTCATTGTGTGCTTCTCCTGGAATAACAGGGGGGATATGACATTCTGGTCTTATCCCCGGGCGCATATTAAAGGTTATACCTGTCTGATTATGGAGGGGGTTCGACGGTGCTCCCAGTTTCCGTTCGTTTTGAAGGCTCACCCTACGAAGATGCTGCCTTCCTAGGGGCCGCCCTCAATTGGGTACGGCTTGCTGAGCGCCGATCCTATAAAGCACAGTTCAGTGTAATGGGTGAGACACAAGTGGTCTCCTCTTTTTGAGGATGATTTCCGAGCACTTACCTTGACGAAAGGGAGAAGGTCGGGGTAGTCGTCCGTAATAGCCACTTCCAAGCCATCAAGGCTCGCTTGATAAAGACTCCATCGTCAAACTCTATACATATATCTAGATCCTCGCGGAAGCCAGGGTCTTCGTTGCGAGCATGGTCCTCTGGCTGAGGGGAGGGGCAATGAATATTTTTGACTACCTTCCTCCATGTCTCCTTGAAGACAATTAGAGTAGTTTGATTAGCACGTCTCGATAACGAGATAGGACAATGCTGATAATCAAACAACAACCCCATTCAATGGGGTTGTACATGGAAAAACCTTCCCGATAATTTAAGCGGATGAATTCTTCTTTCTCCCCCTTATAAAGATCTGCTAGAATGGCGGCCAGAGCGGCTGGGGTATCTGGGCCCTCGTGCTTATAGAGAGATGCATCGTCCTCCCTGTTGCAGCACCATAAAGGGATCACTCTAGACTGAAGGGTTGGATGCACCATTTTATTGAGATGGCCATAACTTCGATTATCAAGTGTCCGGAGTGGGCAAGTAATTTGACCTTGCTAGCTAACCTCATTACTTCCGCATTGCCTTCTTGCTTGGGGCTCCCGAGGCGCCAATTGAGTAGCTTCTTCAAAGGAGCACTGGAGAATTAGGGAAGTCCACACCGAACTAGGTTCGGAAGGGGAACATCTTCAACATAAAACCATTCCAAAGACCATTCTTCGGACCCCTTCTTGGGAGTTCCGACCGGGTAGCCTGATTCGGCTATGCACCAAACTTCGGCGCCGCCCACTTCAAATATAGAACCACCTTGATGGCAGAGGACGACGCAAAATAACGTTCTCCATAGTTCAAAATGAGCCTCCCAGCCTAAGAACAGCTCGCAAAGAGCGACAAAACCCGAAATGTGCAGGATAGAACCTGGTGTGAGGTTGTGCAGCTGGATCCCGTAGAATTCCAATAGACCCCTGAGGAAGGGATGGATTTGGAATCCTAAGCCCCTCGGAAGAAACGAGACAAAGCACACCCTCTCCTCCCTGTCGGGGTTGGGGAAATTCTCTGCTAGCGTGTCATTGCCAATTGAGGCCAATCCCGCCCACATGGAGACTAGATCCGCGGGAGGAAGATATCCCTGCGTCTGAAGATGACTCGGCTGGAGGTGGGACACTGAGCAGCTTCGCCAATCACCCTCTTGAGGGCCATGGGGGCGCGAGGAGGAGCTAGGGGTGCTCGCCATGTTTCGAAGTTTTTCGTGGTTTGCTGCGATGCTCTTTTGTGCGATGTGGGATGGCATTTGGGGATCTAACCTGTTTATATAGATGCCTCCCATGCGTGGTAAGGGGCTTATTTGTAAAAAAGAATGGACCATTTGCATTCACCCAGTGCGTGGAAATCGAGGTAACGACAGGAAGGAATCATAAAGGCAGGACCTGGAGGCCAAAACCTAACTATCCTCAATCTGGAGTATGCTGAAGAACCCGCCTTGCAAAGCTGAAGTCATAAGCCGGATACTACATCATCATTGAATGCAAGTTCGGGGGCTACTGAGGGAGTCCTGGATTCGGGGGTCCTCAGGTGTCCGGCCTATTTGATATGGGCCGGGCCGATGGGCCATGAAGATAAAGCCGAAGATTATTCCACATGTCTGGATAGGACTCCTGTGTGCATGGACGGCAAGTTTGGTGTGCGGATATACTTTTTCTATCTTCTGTAAACTGACTCTGTACAATCCTAGGCCCCTCAAGTGTGTATATAAACCGGAGGGTTTAGTCCATAGAGGCTATCAGAATAATCATAGGCTAGAAAGCTAGGGTTTAGCCATTACAATCTCGACGTAGATCAACTCTTGTAACCCCTTGTGACAGCCTGGTTTTTGGCCCTTTATTTTTCTTTTGTTTTTCCGAGGTTTTTGCTAGAGTTTTCTTTTTCTGTGGCCTTGTGGTCTGGAAACTGAAGAATATGCCCTCTTCTTTGCTTCGATAGTGGCTTGTCATTCCCAAATCTTTCCCTAGACCCTGTCATTTTCATCCTAGCCCAAATCCCAATATTCTTTTATTGGGAATATTCCTTTTCAATTAAAGGAATAACTCAAATTGCCTAGGTTGTGAAGCAACCTATATTTCCCTCACTCCTAAAATTCCCAAATAATTCTCATAATTTTTTTGGGTCATATCTTCATCAAATATGGCAAAACTTTTCATTGCCATGTTCAAAAATAATTCCCCAATAATTATTCTTCCTTTCTTCCCTAAATGGCACTTTGAGAAGGAAGTGTCATTAATATTTTTCCTTGTGGCTCCCAACCTTTTTGGGCATGTTTATAGGTCCAAATAATTGCCTCATGCATAAGTTCACCTTTATTTGCCTAGCCAATCTTCCTTAGTGATTTTTCAAAGTTTTTCTCAGACAGAAGACTTTGTGAAGGAAGTACTAGCTAGGAGTATCCAAATGAGATGAACTTTTTCACCCTCCTTAATGTGATCATATTAACCCCCTCCACCCATTTGCAGCCCCATCCAATCATCTATGTGAGCACAAGAGCAAATCTTTGATTCTGGCAATATTTTCAGGTTGTGAAGCAAGTGCATTTTATATTGCTTCAAAAATCCTGATAAATTACCAGATCATTATTCTACCCATAACACATCTCTCCAGCCAATCTGGCATCATTTCATTGATCCATTTGACCACAAAAATTATTTCAAGTTTTTGGACAGAAATGATGTTTGTGAAGCAAGTACCAGTTTGGCTTTGTCAAATGGTATGAGACTGTTGAGCATCTTCATATGTCCATATAATGAGGATTTGCCATGTTGCATCCCATTCCATAACTCCATGTGAGTGCACCATCATAATCTTCATTTCTGGACCATTTTGGCTGTTGCAAAGCAACTATATTAAAGCCTGGTCCATTTCTCCTCAAACTCCCCAGGACTGTAGTCCTTCCTAGCCTAAACACCCCGGACATAAAACTTGACACATAGTAGCTCCCTATTGATCACATTGAGTTGATAAAGTTTACTGCTGTGAACTTCAGAGCTCACTAACCTTTTTACCGTAGCCGTTTTCACCAATCTACCACCGCAGTTGAAACCACCCTTCAAAGGACTTACCACTAGACAACATTGGCCAGCCATTTGGCTTCTCTTGATGCCAGTGCACGCGGTGACCATGACAATGCCGTGCCTGTGCACGCGCTCTGTGTGCAGTGGCCGCGTCCAGTGGATGTTTGTGCTGGACCCCCTCCCCCTCTCATCGGCTTCGCGCTCGTGAGGATGTCCAGTAGATATCACGCGTCGTCGCCGTTCCCCTGGACCCCTCTCCCCCTCCGACAGCTTGCTCACCGACACAAACCACCGTGTGCCCATGGGCGTATAGTGGCGTTTGGCTCGGTTCGTCGCCATCGTCTTCCTCCCTGCGTCCCTCGACCTCTTCTACCCCGTGAGCTCTACCCTGTGCCTCCCCGTCATCTTCCCCGAGCTCATGCGCGAGCACACGTGTCCGCGGAGCCGTCCACGGGTCCGCGGCGGTGCCAGCTCGGCCACCTCGCCCCGCGGTTATTTAAGCCCTCCCCGAGCCTCTCCGAGCTCACCACCAGCCTCGCAGCCCTTCTCTATCCCTGCCTAGCTTCTTTGCTTGAGCTCCCGGAGCTCTCTATGCCCCCATGGCCACCATGGCCGCAACCTCTGCCCTTCCCCGATTCGGTCGAACCCAGCCCGTTCCCTCTGTTCCACCACCACCGTAGGAGTGCCCTCGACCACCTGACCCTCCCCACCTACTTGCCCCTCGCTGGAGTGCCCCGCAGCCCCGTAGCCCAACCACACCCGAGGCCATCTCCGCCGGAGTCCACACCCTAGTCACTCCGATCCTCCTCTGCGTCCGTGTCCTTGCTAAATGGATCCGCCTTGTCCTGCTGAGCTCGTCAGTAGGTCCCGCGCCCCGTATGGTGGACGGGATCGCCGGCGAGCCTCGTCGGGGTGAGCTCCCCTGCTCAGCCCGATGCGTCCAGGCGAGAGGAAGAAGAAGGAGGTTAGGAGGAGAGAGAAGATGCGGTGGGCCCCGCCTGTAAGCGACCCAGCCGCCGGCCCTGCATTGACCAGCCCTGCCACGTCAGATAAGTGAAAGCGTATTTTTGTTTTACGTTTCCACTGACCGAAAGCATATTCCTAACTTTGTGTTTCTGCCTTATCCACTCAGGGACTTGTTTGTGATGAAAATTTTACAGAAAAGTCCTTGAACTTCAACCCTCCATAACTTTTTAACGGTAGGTCCAAATGAGGTGATTCCAAAGCCTACTTCTTTGTTTCGTCAAGCCCGTTCTGCTGATCATGCTTTCACTATGCTTTGACACTGTGAAAATGACCATTATGCCCTTGCCCTTATTCAGCCCCCTCCGAGAGAGTATGTTTTCCGGCGATTCGTTCCGCGGGTTTCTTGCACTTTCTCCCGATGATTTATTCCACCCCAAGCAAGCCACAATTTGCATGAAAGTCATGCAGTAGCCATGGTTTTCAACTTGAATCTTTATCAAATGTTTACTTGATGAAAAGATGGTTATCATTGTTCCGGTGATGTTTAGATTTGCATGTTCACTTTTGTGCTATGTTGTCTTGTACTCTGTTATGATGTTCTACCTGCTCGTATTTCCTTTCATATATTTATGCTTGCTAGTAGTACATGTTGATGTACTGGTGATGTTCATGCTAGTTAGTATGCCATGCTCAGTGGATATGATTTATTGTTGATATGGTGGATAGTTATGTGATACCCTCATGATTATGTTGATATCAGGTTCATGCATTTTATCATGGCTCAACATATTTGCATTCAAGTTAACCGGATTAAATTGAACTTGAACAACTGTTGGCTGAGTCATGGTGTTTAACACCCCAAAAATTTAACCATGATTTATTAATTAAAATTTTGCCTTGGTAAATGAAATTTTTATTTTCTGGATTTTCTTTTGATTCAGAACCACTCTTTTCTTCTGAGTTGTGGAGTTTCCACCCCAAGTTACAAATGTTGTTCGACTTGTATACCCTTGCTAGAAACATTTCTCTTATTAGAAGAATTATTTATACAAGTATTTTCCCTGAGCTTTATTTCTCTTGAAAATGGTTTCTCATAAGCCTTAGAGCCTCTTTTGCACTACTACCCTTTGATAAATTTATTTAAAAATCCCACCAAAATTTGGGGATGACATGTGATGTTCCTAAATCACTTTTATGCAAAAATATCTTGAAGTCATTTGGAGATTTTGAGCTCTACCCCAAGTTTTCAAATCTGATCCAGTTTGCACTTTTGCACTACAACCTATTTAAATATTCCTTTAAAACTTCCACCAAAATTAGGGGATGTCAGTAGGAGTATACAATTGAACTTTATGCAGAAAACCCATTGGTGTTCTTTGAAAAAATTGAGCAAAACATCCTCTTTTGCTCTCTGGCCCAGTTTGGTATTTTCTACTGCAACCATATTTTAACTTGCCCTTTTACCCATGATTCTTTTTCCTGCTTATAGACCACTCTACCAAACCCTTAAGTCTAGGAGATTGGACCCATTGGAGTATTTTTGGTCCATGCAATAATGACCTTTAGTTTCTGCCCAGATTTGGTTTTCTCAAAAACTTGTACTAACAAGTTTCTGGTTTTGCCCAAATAACCTTGCCATCATCACTTGTACCTAAAGAGACTATGATCTGGAGTTTTTGGAAACCCCAAGAGATGCCTAGATGCCTATGGCATTCTGTCAAACACCTTGAGTACATGAACATAATTGGCATGAACTCTAGTTTGCATTTTGAACCTGCTTGCTTTGCCAAACCAGCATGTCCACTAAGCTCCTAGATAACTCTAACCTAGACCTGTTAGTCCCCAGCCTCATCCAAGCATCCTGGCATGCCTTGACATTTTGCCGAACACTTGGCGTGCGTGCTCTGGGCGCGGCCAGAGCGCGCATTTTGCATGTGTGTGTGCCCGAGTTGCCGCGTCTCGTTGCCGCCTCCCCGCGTTCGTTATGATCGGTGCCCGCCCCCAGCCAACGCGCTCGACGCCTCCCTCATCGCAGAGCCGCCCTGGCCCCCTCCTGGCGCCCTACAACGCGACCACCGCAAGCAGCCACCGCCGCTCCGACAGCCTCTGCCATGGACGGCGCCGCCCGAGCCACAACCGCGTGCCAGCTCGCCCCTAGAACGGCTCAAGCTTATCCCCTCACCCTGCCAAACCCCGCCAGCCAACGCCACGCACCCCCTGGCTATAGAACGGCGGTTCGACGACGTTCTTATCCCTGGCCACCGCGGAACCGACCTCGACCACCTATAAATAGGGACCCCTGAGCTCCTCCAAACCCCCAGGCAACCTCAAGCCATCCACCTAGCACTCCCATAGCCTGCAATCGAACGGGGAAGGTCTTCTTCTTCGTCTCCGGCCAGTTCAGTCGCTGCTACACTCCAGTGCCGTGCATCGCGAGCTGAACCCCCAGTCCATCCAGTGCCACCATCCTCTCCCCCTCGATCTTGCGGAGCCACCCAGCACCTCAGGCTCGACTGGGAGCCACCATAGCCCAAACCCCCAATTGTTCCCGAAACGCCGTCCGCCGAGAAGCTCGCCGCCGGCGACTCCCTGCGCCCCCGCCAACCTAGCGACCACCGGGAGGACCGCCCTAGACCAACGGATCCATCCCTGCCCTCGAAGTCCCGTGGGGAGCCGCCGTTCGTCGACGGCGATCGCCGGAGCCCCGCCTCCGCTCAGACAGAGGAGAAAGGAGGCGCGACGACTGGTGAAACCTGACCAGTGGGTCCAAGGGACCCACTGTCAGTGACCCCGAGTCAATCCACGCTGGCATAAGTGAAAGCATAAACCTAGAAGTACGCCTCCTCTGAAACGTTTTTCTTTTTCTGTTTTATTTAAAAACAGAATTTTGACTAAACTTTAACTGCCTATAACTTTTTAAATATAAGTCCAAATGATTTGATTCTTTTCTGTTGTTTCTCAAATTTTGTCTAGTTTATTTTCATATTTATTTGAAATTTTTCCAAAATAACTTTTTGTACTATTTTGAAACTATGTGTTAATTCAAATTTTCATAAAATAGGATTTTGAAGAAGAAGGCAACTTTCAAAAAGTGCACCCCCACTTGCATACTCTTGAAGGCAAGCATTCTGAACCCTGGCATAATATTTTTGTGTGTTGTTTGATACGGTTACAACACCACCTTGACATGGAGCATTCGTTATTTTATGTGATGATACGATCATACGCATGAGTGCATAATGAAGATTCTTTGCTGTTGGAAATGGATATGCTTGTGATAGTAATCGTCCTCGTATGCCTTTCATGCCTACCTAAGGAAGCCGGGAAAGTCTCTCTCTTGGGTAGACACGAGCTTGTCCTTAGTTCCTCGTCGAGAGGATTGTGTCCGGTATGGCATGATAAGGTATGATGAGTGGTGATTCTGTCTATTGGTTGAAATATATTTGCTATGCTAATCATGCAGGGAATACTTAAACCTCCTGAGTCGACCATAGATCGAGTCTTGTTCCAGTAACCCCCATACTTGTTTCGTACTACCACTTGTCCCTGCCGCAGGTAGGGTAGTTCAGTAAGTTGTCAACCCCTTTCTTGGCACACACCATACAGAGAGGCCATGGTGGAAGATACCGGCTGCATCCGGTAGGCATGCCACTTGGTCCGGGGGTATGGGTGTTTCCGGTTGGGACCGAGAGGGGGGCACCCATTAGTAGCGCGCGATATAAATTTGATCCCATACTACTCGAGGTTGTAGCCTCCCCACTTAGAGTTTTGCTTAACAGGTGTCGTTGGTGATTCCAGACACCGGTAAGTTAAGTTGGTGTGTGCGGGTCAGGTGTGTTTTCAACTAAAAGACCGTAAATGGAATTAGTCTCGATGGACTAAAGGAATCAGTTACTCGTGGGTAAAGAGTACACCCTCTGTAGAGGTTATATCTATTCGAATAGCCATGTCCATGGTTAAGGACTACAGTCTGGGATGGGTCAAGTGTCGGTCTTAGTGTCGGT
Organism: Triticum aestivum; assembly: GCF_018294505.1. NCBI lineage: Eukaryota > Viridiplantae > Streptophyta > Magnoliopsida > Poales > Poaceae > Triticum > Triticum aestivum. Next base: position 368,084,249 of record NC_057801.1, on the reverse strand, counting down.
CTTCAGAGGAGAAACTACTAAACCAGAACATGTATCATGACTTGTGACTTATGATGATTATGATTATTATTATTAAGGGCTAACCCTTTGTATTATTTGAATTATTGAGTATCCCTGGGACGGTTCTGCCTCCTGGATATTCACTGTGACTATCCTCTTATTAGTCCTTTATGTGGTGTCACTGAGACGCCCGACTGAGGCATGCTTTATGTTATTGTCATTTCGAGGCGTCGCTTAAGACACCCGACCGGTTCATTCTATTTCTACTCTCTGACTGCATATTCATGTTTTATATGAACAACCTGCCTGCATGCATCATGGATTTTTATTTCGTGGCTGACGTTGTGATCATAGAATAATTCGGAGCATGATTCTCATTTGTTATGTTATACCCGTGTTCATAATGTTTGCGAGTACATTCAAAGTACTCACTGGCTTGTCCCTGGCTATTGTCTTGGCCAGATTTCTTGCTTCGAGAGGAGCGTTGCGATGACATCCCCAGAACCTAAGCAATGGTGATAGCATCCTCGCGGAGATAGGAGTTATCCAGGTCAGCTGTTCCTGTGGGAAATGAAGTCTCATAGACACTGATGAACCACAAACCGCTTCCGCCATCAACCACTAGAAACCATTTGTTGTACTCATAGGCCAGAATGGTCTTGTACTATATATTTTGTATTTTGCTTGGAATTTCTGTATCAAGTTGGTGCCTCATCAGCTAACAGTAATCCTGGGGCTGGTGAGCACAAGGACCATTTTCTGGGAAATTGATATCCTGAAAATCCGGTCCTGATAACCTTGGTATCAGGAGGCTGACCATTGGCTAATCCTATCTTAGCCAGGTTAATAAACCTAGATTAACCAATACACAAGACCTTAACCTAACCCCGGCCAAGCATCTCGTGTAAGATAGCCACACAGTGACCCCGACACCTTTTGGCAGTCGGTGCCCAACCTATTAGCCTAGCCTGCCGATCACGCGCCAGTGACCGACACCTAAATTGTCTCATTTGCAAGCGTGCAAAGGAAGACTCTGCCCCCTTTTTCTATAAAAAGGGAACGCTAGCCTCAACCCAGCACAGCACAAGCTCTTCCCAAACCGAGCTACAATGCCTGGCCCTATTGTGCACAATGAGACCACAGCAACCAACCTTGGAGGTTTTGTGACCGTGCTAGCAAACCTCACCCACCGTGCCTTTGCATTAGAAGAGCCCCCAGAATATGTTGTGTACCAAGGGCCCATGAGCGGTGAGATCCGTCAATTCTGGGCCACTATGCACGTCTATGGTAGGGGTCTATCGCTAGAATGCCCCTACAGGTTCACCGGAAGGACAACTTCCTTTGAGCCACAAGCCATCCAACTAGCTGCCCGAGAGGCTATAGTTCAACTCCGGCACTTGTCCCCCAGAGTTAAATGTCGCTTGTTCTACTACTACCCCAGTCGTGACGGGTATGGTAATCCACCCCAGGTTGCCAACGGAAATCACGAGACGGATCCTGCATTGTTGCATCTGGTGCGCTATGTAAGTGCACTAGAGCAACTGTTCGATCAAATCACCCTTGATCTGATTGCAGCTCGAGGAGAACTAGTTCGCCGAGCCTCGGCAAGAGGAGAAGATGAGCCCGACGCTGACAACCCAGTCATGCTGTTCGGACAACCGATCGATTCCTTGGGGTCTGCACCAGCCATCGACCAAAATACTTTGGTGTCCCCAGAAGTGCTTCGTCGCCTTTTGGGAACATGCTCCAATGGGATTGTAGCCAACAACCCCCGCGAGGGTCATCATCGCTACCCCGACCCTGCAGTTCCTCAACTGCATCCAGCTAACCCCTACGGTGAAACCCGTGGAGAAGCCTCGATGTCCACAAGGCACGCCTGCTTAGATATTAACGAGGTAGACTGAGTCACTCGAGTAGTACCGAGTCTTAGTATGTCCACGCCCTGTAATCGTGTGATCCTGTATCGCCATAATTAAATGATGTTTGCATGTGCGCCCTATTTTCAAATAGTAGCCATGCATAAGTATGTTAGCGTGCAGTTGCATTTTTAATTCCGAGCGTAGCTACCAAAAACCAACCCCGACGACACCCACAGTAATACATCACTTTTGCAAGATATGTGTATCAGTGGCTTTGACCCCGATCCCACAGAGCAGAACTGACAAACTAGTTGCCCCTCACCACGATCAATGACCCAGCCCAGATGCTATATAAGAGGCCACCTCGTGACCTTGCCAAGTACCCCTCACCTTCTGCACAACTCTCACATCCATTCCTTTGCCATGACGAGCCCTAGTATTTATCTGAGAACCCCAGATGCCACCCCAGGTAGTTTTGTTAAAATATTGTGGGACTTTACCCGCTGTGCCATGAGTTCTATCCAACCACCCCAGTACGAGTTGCTCAAATCGAGGATCACTCCATCCACCTCAAAATATTGGGCAGTGGTGCACACCCCTCCCGCAAACCCAAACCAAGACCCAACGGAAGTCTCCTTCGTGGGGAAATCTATGTCGACTCTGCAAATGGCCATAGAAGCTGCTGCGTACGAATCACTTGCTCGCCTTCGATTTGCGGTGCCCTATGCCAGCAAACGAGGGTATCATTACTTCCCGAGTCGTGCAGCACCCGGAGAAGTAGCATCTTTTCCCCGTGGACGAATTGAGAGAGACCCAGTACTGGCCAACCTTGCCCAGTACGTTATCGCTCAAGAGCGTTTAACCCAGCGAGTAATGGGTTATCTCCAGAGCCTCGCTGATTTAAAATTCTCAGATCGCCATCGGCAGACCACTGAGGCCCAACCAGGAGAGACGCATTCATCGACTAGTCAATCCGCTTCCCCCGATAGAAGAGGAGTGTGCCCCAATACTAGAGACGTTTTCTCAGGACCCTGTCCATCTACCGTTTTCATTATAGACATCACTGCTATGTTCATTGTCCCAGCTTTTATTTACGTGTTGCAGCTTATGCGTTGTACCATAAGTTTGTGCTATGAGTAAATTGTTTGGTTTCAGCTAATAGGAGTAATATTTTCAAAAAAAACCTTAGCAAATCTCGAGGACGAGATTTTTCCTAAGAGGGGGGGGGGGGTAGTGTTGTAACACCCCAAAAATTTAACCATGATTTATTAATTAAATTTTTGCCTTGGTAAATGAAAATTTTATTTTCTAGATTTTCTTTTGATTCAGAACCACTCTTTTCTTCTCAGTTATGGAGTTTCCACCCCAAATAAAACTTTTCAAATGTTGTTCGACTTGTATACCCTCGCTAGAAACATTTCTTTTATCAGAAGAATTATTTATACAAGTATTTTACCTGAGCTTTATTTCTCTTGAAAATGGTTTCTCATAAGCCTTAGAGCCTCTTTTGCACTACTACCCTTTGATAAATTTATTTAAAAATCCCACCAAAATTTGGGGATGACATGTGATGTTCCTAAATAACTTTTATGCAAAAATATCTTTTAGTCATTTGGAGATTTTGAGCTCTACCCCAAGTTTTCAAATCTGGTCCAGTTTGCACTTTTGCACTACAACCTATTTAAATATTCCTTTAAAACTTCCACCAAAATTAGGGGATGTCAGCAGGAGTATACAATTCAACTTTATGCAAAAAAAAACACTTGTGTTCTTTGAAAAATTTGAGCAAAACATCCTCTTTTGCTCTCTGGCCCAGTTTGGTATTTTCTACTGCAACCATATTTTAACTTGCCCTTTTACCCATGATTCTTTTTCCTGCTTATAGACCACTCTACCAAACCCTTAAGTCTAGGAGATTGGACCCATTGGAGTATTTTTGGTCCATGCAATAATGACGTTTAGTTTCTGCCCAGATTTGGTTTTCTCAAAAACTTGCACTAACAAGTTTCTGGTTTTGCCCAAATAACCTTGCCATCATCACTTGTACCTAAAGAGACTATGATCTGGAGTTTTTAGACACCCCAAGAGATGCCTAGATGCCTATGGTATTCTGTCAAACACTTTGAGTACATGAACAGAATTGGCATGAACTCTAGTTTGCGTTTTGAACCTGCTTGTTTTGCCAAACCAGCATGTCCACTAAGCTCCTAGATAACTCTAACCTAGACCTGTTAGTCCCCAGCCTCATCCAAGCATCCTGGCATGCCTTGGCATTTTGCCGAACACTTGGCGTGCGTGCTTTGGGCGCGGCCAGAGCGCGCGTTTTGCACGTGTGTGTGCCCGAGTCGCCGCGTCTCGTTGCCGCCTCCCCGCGTTCGTTCTGATCCGTGCCCGCCCCCAGCCAACGCGCCCGACCCCTCCCTCGTCGCAGAGCCGCCCTGGCCCCCTCCTGGCGCCCTACAGCGCCACCGCCGCAAGCCACCACCGCCGCTCCGACAGCCTCTGCCATGGACGCCGCCGCCCGAGCCATAGCCGCGCGCCAGCTCGCCCCTAGAACAGCTCAAGCTTATCCCCTCACCCTGCCAAACCCCGCCAGCCAACGCCACGCACCCCCTGGCTACAGAACGGCGGTTCGCCGGCGTTCTTATCCCCGGCCGTCGCGGAACCGACCTCGACCACCTATAAATAGGGACCCCCGAGCTCCTCCAAACCCCTAGGCAACCTCAAGCCATCCACCTAGCACTCCTATAGCCTGCAATCGAATAGGGAAGGTCTTCTTCCTCGTCTCCGACCAGTTCGGTCGCCGCTACACTCCGGTGCCGTGCGTCGCAAGATGAACCCCCCAATCCATCAAGTGCCACCATCCTCTCACCCTGGATCTTGCCGAGCCACCCAGCACCTCAACCTCGACTAGGAGCCACCATAGCCCAAACCCCCAATTGTTCCCGAAACACCGTCCGCCGTGAAGCTCGCCGCCGGCGACTCCCCGCGCCCCCGCCAACCTAGCGACCACCGGGAGGACCGCCCTGGACCAGCGGATCCATCCCTACCCGTGGAGTCCCGTTGGGAGCCGCGGTTCGTCGACGGCGATCGCCGGAGCCCCGCCTCCGCTCGGACAGAGGAGAAAGCAGGCGCGACGACTGGTCAAACCTGACCAGTGGGTCCAAGGGACCCACTGTCAGTGATCCCGAGTCAATCCACGCTGGCATAAGTGAAAGCGTAAACCCAGAAGTACGCCTCCTCCGAAACGTTTTTCTTTTTCTGTTTTATTTAAAAACAAAATTTTGACTAAACTTTGACTACCTATAACTTTTTAAATATAAGTCCAAATGATTTGATTCTTTTTTGTTGTTTCTCAAATTTTGTCTAGTTTATTTTCATATTTATTTGAAAATTTTCCAAAATAACTTTTTGTACTGTTTTGAAACTATGTGTTAATTCAAATTTTCATAAAATAGGATTTTGAAGAAGAAGGCAACTTTCAAAAAGTGCACCCCCACTTGCATACTCTTGAAGTCAAGCATTCTGAACCCTGGCATAATATTTTTGTGTGTTGTTTGATACGGTTACAACACCACCTTGACATGGAGCATTCGTTATTGTATGTGATGATACGATCATACGCATGAGTGCATAATGAAGATTCTTTGCTGTTGGAAATGGATATGCTTGTGATAGTAATCATCCTCGTATGCCTTTCATGCCTACCGGAAGGAAGCCGGGAAGTCTCTGTCTTGGGTAGACACGAGCTTGTCTCTAGTTCCTCATCGAGATGATTGTGTCCGGTATGGCATGATAAGGTATGATGAGTGGTGATCATGTCTGTTGGTTGAAATATATTTGTTATGCTAATCATGGAGGGAATACTTAAACCTCTTGAGTCGACCATAGATCGAGTCTTGTTCCAGTAACCCCCATACTTGTTTCGTACCACCACTTGTCCCTGCCGCAGCTAGGGTACAGTTCAGTAAGTTGTCAACCCCTTTCTTGGCACACACCATACAGAGAGGCCATGGTGGAAGATACCGGCTGCATCCGGTATGCATGCCACTTGGTCCGGGTGCATGGGTGTTTCCGGTTGGGACTGAGAGGGGGGCACCCCTTAGTAGCGCGCGGTATAAATTTGATCCCATGCTAATCGAGGTTGTAGCCTCCCCACTTAGAGTTTTGCTTAACAGGTGTCGTGGGTGATTCCAGACACCGGTAAGTTAAGCTGGTGTGTGCGGGTCAGGTGTGTTTTCAATTAAAAGACCGTAAATGGAATTAGTCCCGATGGACTAAAGGAATCAGTTACTCGTGGGTAAAGAGTACACCCTCTGCAGAGGTTATATCTATTCGAATAGCCGTGTCCATGGTTAAGGACTACAGTCTGGGATGGGTCAAGTGTCAGTCTTAGTGTCGGTCTTCGGAGGAGAAACTGCTAAACCAGAACACGGATCATGAATTGTGACTTATGATGATTATGATTATTATTATTAAGGACTAACCCTTTATATTATTTGAATTATTGAGTATCCCTGGGACGGTTCTGCCTCCTGGATATTCATTGTGACTATTCTCTTATAAGCCCTTTATGTGGTGTCGCTGAGACGCCCGACTGTGGCATGCTTGTTATTTATTTACTTTATAAGCCCTTTATGTGGTGTCGCTCAGATGCCCGACTGAGGCATGCTTTATGTTATTATCCTTTCGAGGCGTCGCTTCAGACACCCGATCGGTGCATTCTATTTCTACTCTCTGACTGCATATTTATGTTTTATATGAACAACCTGCTTGCGTGCATCATGGATTTTTATTTCGTGGCTGACGTTGTGATCATAGAATAATTCAGAGCATGATTATCATTTGTTATGTTATACCCGTGTTCATAATGTTTGCGAGTACATTCAAAGTACTCACTGGCTTGTCCCTGGCTATTGTCTTGGCCAGATTTCTTGCTTGGAGAGGAGCGTTGCGATGACATCCCCAGAACCTAAGCAATGGTGATAGCATCCTCGCGAAGATAGGAGTTATCCAGGTCAACTGTTCCTGTGGGAAATGGAGTCCCATAGGCACTGATGAACCACAAACCGCTTCCGCCATCAACCACTAGAAACCATTTGTTGTACTCATAGGCCAAAATGGTCTTGTACTACATATTTTGTATTTTGCTTGGAATTTCTATATCAAGTTGGTGCCTCATCAGCTAACAGTAATCCTGGGGCTAGTGAGCACAAGGACCATTTTCTGGGAAATTGATATCCTAAAAATCCGGTCCTGACATGGTGCCACTGAATCGATGCTGACCAGTGAAACCACGCTTACCGGTATGGGACGGTCCTAACTGGGTCTATTGCCGTGCCTCTCGCCGGTGCCTCCAACGAGGGAAGGTTATGGGCATGCGCTACCCTGATCAGGTAGGCGGACATAAGCCTTGTGTACCCGTTGTTGTTGTTATGTTCACATGCCCCCATTTGGGACGGTTTATTGTTTTGGGCCATGATGGTGGTCGATGTGTCTTGAGGTAGACACGGGCCCACCCATGACTTAGCCCAGTGGGGAGTGAGTCGGAGTGGCCGGGAGAGTGTCATGGAAGTAGAACGGTTTTGTCGGAACGCCGTTGGTCCACCCGAATGCGAGTACAAGGCCATGGGTTCCGTAGTGTGGGTACAGTGTACTAACCGCTGCAGAGTGTATATCAAATCTATCGATAGCCGTGCCCGCGGATAAGGGCCCAGGTCGTAAGTAGGGTACACCATGAGTCAACAGTAATAAGAATAACTTGATTAATGACAACTCGTGGTTGTGATCGCCGTAAGGATAACGGGCCATTTATTGGTCGTGGTTGTGATCGCCGTAAGGATCACGGTTTGAGACCAAGTGTTGGTCGTGGTTGTGATCGCCGTAAGGATCATGGTGGTATCGAGGATACCGAGTCGTTGTATATTCATGATGTTGTGCGAGAATCGTGGGTAAAGATCAAGCTCCTTGTGGTCATTTACTGATCGCTACGGTATTGTTCATACCAAGCTTGATTTGATCCTGAGATGATCGTGTGATGTCCGAGGTTGGTAAGTGATGCATGTGACAGTTACCAAGTAACCCGAGCAGAATAAGTGGTGCATATAGTGTCATCATGTTGCATGCTAGTATTGTTGGATTAATATGTTCATGTTGTGTTAGCTATATCATCTTCATGTTATATTTTTCTGATGATTCTGCTTAACCTGTAATTGCCATGCTGTTGTTTATCTTGAATGCTTCTGGTTATTGTGAGCTTGCAAGTACATTCAATGTACTGATCTGGCGTGTCATGCCAGTTTGCAGGTCATTCCCGATTTGATTGTTTGTTTGCCATGGAGTCCTTGTTTGCGAGCTAGGATTAGCGTTCCAGCCAGAGTCCCTGCAGAGTGGGGTTCACCATCATCGTTGTTCCGCTGCTAGAGTTCTTCCGCTGCATCGTGTTGTTCTACTGCTTGCATAGCACAAAAGTGGCAGGCGTAGTGTCGTCGTGCCGATGTAACCATTGTACCCAAATAGATTGTAATAAAGAGCTGGTTTGTTCTATGCTAAGAAGTGCCGTATTCCAGAAGACTTCATCTCGATCTCTGGGCTGGAATACGGGGCATTCCGGTTTTCTCTGAGCCGGGGTGCCACAGGCTTGGTATTAGAGGAGGTCTGGCTGTAGGACGCCCTAGACCGCGCGAACGTTAGAAAGCGGTAGTATAGACCCCAGTTTGTTTGTTGCACTTGATTGCTGCATTTGTTTGTCGCATAGCATGCATATAGATTATTATTTAGTCGCTAACGGTTAATCTTGTGAGTGTAGGTGGTATCAGTTCCGATCCACTAACTACGCCCTCCTTATCATGCTTGCTCTTCGGTGTGATGCGACCACATCATCATCCATGCCCTCGATCTCGTTCTTTTGGCAACCCTTGCTGACCTTTGTTATCAGAAAAGGGCAATGCCATTAGACCCAGTGTTCCACTATTATCTTGCCTTGTCATTTCATTCTTTGGACGGGTACGATTCCCTTCGTACGCTTGATGATGAGGTAGTCGTGACTTTTGTGTCTTGCTACTTGATCGTTAAGTCCGTCCTCACCTGTGTATCCATCCAGATCCAGCCAGTGTTCAGCCAGTGCTTGGTGTAGCTTCGGTTACGCCAACTCCTTTGCACACATGGATATAATTTTCGTGCACACCGCCACAACATATTAGACCGCAATACCGGAGTTTCCACGAGATTTGTGTGCTTAGGTGTGCATGCATATTATTGTGTGAGTAGCAGTAATATGTGATGATTGCTTGATTAATTATATTAGTAGTGTGCTTGTGTGCTTTTGTTTTAGTCATTTATGTTATTCCTTTCTTTGGGCCTTCGGTGTTACAATTTTTTTTCCCTATTGAAGTTGCTCGTCATCAGACACCAGACCCGAAGAGTCAGCAAGAAATGCATATATTTGGAAATTTGGCTAAACAAAATGGAATTATCAGCAGACTAGTCGCACTAGTTGATGAAACATACAATAATAAATAGAAGAAAATATTGTGATAGTATCATAGTATGCCATGCTGCGAGGGCGAGATGGGACTACCTCATACGGTAGGCCTCACACTTATACACCTTCTGCTAGTGATGAACATCAGTGTACAGTGGTAGTACAAGGAGGGGCCTTGGACATTCCAATCTCTATTTTTGTGCAGATCAACTAAAATTAAGCACCCGAGTTTACAGAAACACTTAAACATTAACAATGGGACTAGTTGATGAAACATATACTAACAAAGAGAAGAACTTTATTTATCTACATTGGAAATGAAATGATACAGAGGACACTCGCTCTATTTTCACTGTATTATTACTTCATTTTATCAGTGGCACTAGGGTCGAGCAGGTGGCAAGCGAGGCATACCATGCGTAGCAAGGATGGAGGCCGGTGGTGCTTAGACTGGGATGCTGAAGCTAGCTCTTTCAGTCCCTATCTTACCCCCTGATGTTTCTGTGGTAGGATTTGGTTTGTAATCCAAACTTCGGCGAGCTGTTGCTGCGTCCCCATACCTGCCTAGCTTATGTGGCTAACTTGTCTCCTACTAGTACTCAGTCTGTTCTAGTAGTAGTTGCGGAACTGCCAGTTTACACTGAGATGTTATCGGATTTAATGAAATTGGAGGAAACCCCCTCTTTCGATATATAAAAAAATCAGTGGAACTAGCGGTGCCAAAACATTGCCTCAAATTAATAGTGCTAGTAGATTAAGGTGCAAAATAATAACATTACTGCTTTATCATGGCAGTGCCAAAACAGTAGCACAAGAGCAGACTCAACATGCAGGATCTTTGGCAAATGGCCAGACCAAAAAGGAACATACCTCGTGATGGGAACCACATCTGCAGTCAATGCCATCATAGAAGGGATGATACCAGTCACCAACATGGATGATTCAATTCATGGGACCTTTTTGTGCATTTCACCTAAAATGAAGCAATGTCCCATGAGCTAGCAGCTTCTTCTTCATTAGTTGCAATAAAATTGAGCAACATCAAGGTTGGTTGTGAAGCTCGTGGACTGTTCAACTCTAATTTGGATATCGTTTGTGCAGTTCAACTAACATCAAGAGTGAAATGTATATCTCTGTTTGCACAACAAGGTGGAAAGGAGGGTGACTAACAAGTGATGGAACATACATCAAATGAAAAGAAGCATTTTCCTTATCTGGATGGCGATCCTACAAGGACATTAGCAATTTCTAAAGCAGCAACATTGCTAGATATTAGAGTGGGCATTAGGATTAACTATAATGAACGTTAAATACAACATTACTTTAATGGTGCCATTGCTTCATTTTACCAGCAACATTACATTAACAACTACTAAGAGTTGGTATTTGGGCACGGGAGAGTAGGCGGACCAAGACAGTTGCATTTCTAACGAAAAGAAGCAACTTATCTTAATGGGAAATTCAGCAGGACATGAAAAACAGTGCCATTAATTCATATTACTGTAGGTATTACATTGAAAACAACATTGGTTTAACGTGTCCTTTTATCAGTGGCATTACATAAGAGGGTTTCGGGGCAACAAACATCAGAATAGGGTATCTGGGTTGGTCTCATTTTTGTTCGGTATAGTCACCTTATACTATGTGAGGCTAGCAAATCTAGTGCTAGACATACTCTGTTGATTTATCCACCAGTCCCCACTTTCTTTGCTTTTTCAACTAATAGATCAGTTTATACTGAGTTTGTACTACGTTTCCCTTTATTTCCCTATTAGACCAAGAGACCTGTTGGATAGCCAGTCTCTGCTACTTTCCGCCCCCATTATTTCCTCTTTCGACCAAGTCCTAGATTCAGGTAACAAATTTTCCCCCACCCCCACCCCTTTCATCCCTGTTTGAACCAAGTAGTACTATATTCGACTGCATGAACTAGTTTTACCTCTTAACGGTAAAAATTTAGGTGGCTTTTGAACAACTGATCGATCCTATTTACGAGGGGGCCTGAGAAATAGTAAAAGATACAAATGCAGCGATGTCAGGAGCTGGGGAAGTAGAGCAAGGCCGGTTACGAAGGAAGTTATCCCTGAGGGTCGCCAGGATGTCACTAGGTGGCCGGTGGGAGGCCAGATTTTCCCACACTATGACAGCGAGAAACAAGGGGTCGGAGGCCCCCCCTAGCCGGTGTTGTGTGGGATAGAACGACAATGCACGGTGATCGGGACATGCCGGAGTGGGTAAGAGCCGTCACCGAGGACGACCACATGAACATTGCACCTTCTCACCTTCGCGGGCGGAGGGGATCCAGCTGGATCTGTGACTAGCGATGAGCAGAGAGAGAGAGTGTGGCCATCCCTGTCGTGTTTAGATCTGGGGAGGATGAGACAGTGTAAAGAGAGCAACACTAGCAAACAAGCACAGAGGCTCCTGCCTATATAGTGGATTAGTTTTCTTTTATCTACCGAAGTCGGCTTGACCTCATCAATGACTGTCGAGAAGTCTTCATGCATGTGCCCCAGAGGCGCAGTTGTCGTCATTTTGACCTGAAGCACCAGATTAACATATAACACGAAAAAATGCCACATGACAAGAAACCATAACCTCACTGCCCCAAGGAGACAACATGAATCCCGAAGGACAAACTAGACGAGGAGGAAATCTCAAATTGAAGATAAACTCATAGAAAAGGGGTCCATCGATAGATGTCCTAATTAACATAGCCGGCTTGACCTAGATGGCAGCCGAGTAGTCTTCGTGCATGTGCCCCCAATGACCAGCGCCTTGGAGGAACTCAGTTGTCGCTGTTTAACCCTCATAGTGATCCGAAGCACATGACACCTAATATTGCGACATGACAAGAAACCTTTTTCTAGATTTCTCATCGGAACTACAGCCCTGTACAACATAGCCTGCACGATATCTAGACGATAACCAATCCAACTGTCTGCTGGAGTCTGGTCACATGAATGGACGAACTGATCTTCTGTGTCATGCAGGGATCGTCCAGGCACCGACGTCTGTACAACACTACTCTAGTACTATCGCTCGTCTCTCTCTTCTATTAACTCAACCGACTTGCGGGACCGGGGAGTGTGCCTAGTCGGTTCTCAATTGCGGTCCCACATGTGTGTGCAAACGAAATATGACGCACGTTCCATTCGAAGAGCAGCGTGCCAGACCGACCGACCATCTAGGGTGCGACGCGAACGCGACATGCATGCTGTATACATGTGTACCGCTGTTTTCTTGAGGCTTTGCTCCATGGCGCAATCCATGGATACAAAATTATATTTAAAAGTTGAGTGCGGGGCTTTTCCTGCGCGGTAGGCGGGGCAGTTCCGCCTAGTCGGTTCGGCAGAGAGGCGAGAAGATGAGGGAGTAGACTGCTGCAAATGCAGGCCTGTGTGATTTGATGGCGAGTTAATGCTGGATAGGTGGGGCCCTATGATTTGACTTGCCATTATCATTTTAACTGCGTCACTACGACCGACGTGAGTCTCCCGATTCCTGACCACCTCCATGGTATACAAGTGCAAGTACTATACTCCTTACTCCTTTTGGCAAATGCAATAAATACTATGAAGAAAGAGATAGAGAGAAGTAAGAAAATACTCTTATAGTCCTGCCGGATAGCAAAGAAGTATCGGCCAAGAGGAAGAGGGACAAGGATGAAGTTGAGCACATGGACGAGGAGTCCGAGTAAGGTGGCAGTGTCGTTTCTCATGGTGGTTGTAACGCAGTGCCTACCAGATTAGTTGCTTAATTTAATTTCAGGGTCCTTAGTTTTATTTGAGGGGTGTGTTGTGCTGAGCCCCTAGCAGAACTATGTTATGTTCCTTCTTGTTACTTTAACTCTCAGTATGTACATACTAGTATTTCTTATAGTTCATCTTGTAGTTGGTAGTACTACCACTCGTTTCTTCACATTATATACATACAATAAATATGGCCAACATCATATAGTCGGCAACTTAGTTGTCAAAGAATTAAAGGTTTTTATCATTTATGCCACCGGTTGTGTCCCACTATTCAGTTTTGCCACTAGGAATTTCAACTGCTCAAAAATGCCACTGGACACCATTATTGTGACTGAAATCTCTTTTGCCATGTTATAGTGACATCAATACCTATGGACCAACATGCCAACTCTCCCTCTATCTCACTACAATAAAGTGTGAGGCCTACTTGATCCCAGCAGCATTCTTATTTTCCTGTAAAATTATTCGCTTGGTTACTACTGACAAGCGGGGCCACACTTATCATTATGACATAGAGAGAATCGACATGTGGGTCTAGGCTTATTTTTGTCATATAACATGGCGAACGAGTTTGACGTGAAAATAACAATGTCTAATGGCATTTTTTAGCAAACATCTAATGGAACGATGGCATTTTTGAGATATCTAATGGCATTTTTGAGCAAGCATCTCACATATCGATGGCATTTTTCAGTAGTTGTAACTTCTAGTGGCAAAACTGAGTAGTGAGACACAACTAGTGGCATAAATAATAAAAACCCAAGAATTAAATAGGTATGCTAATTTCTTTAATAGAATTCAGACCCCATCTAAGCACGTACTAGCTTTTTAATAGTACTATATGCATAATTTGGCGACGAGCGCTCTCTATATGTACCACCTTTTTTCTTTAATTTCATCTTATTAGTTTTGCTCCATGGTGCAATCCATCGATACTACTACTGTACAAAAGTACACATTTAAAAAGCTAGAGGGCGGGGAAGTCTTGCTTGGTCAGTTTCACGAAGAGGCGAGGGCCTTTGTGATTTGACGGCTCATTACTGCTGGAAGCCGGGGCCTTGTGATTTGAAATCTCGTATAAATATTGACGACGACATGAGGAGGGGCAAAGAACCGTGCGGTATACTCAAGTTTTCCACTGGATTACTAGTACAACGAAGGAGCACAAAACATGATAGCCCAGTGCAATATGGTGATAAAAATGATCTAATTTGCTAGTCATCGATCCCACGACACCGCTCATCGTTAGCATTGTTCTTCTCATGCCCTGCAGAGAATGTGACACATGCAGCAAAACACCCGAAGCAAAATAAGAAACACAGGAGCAAAAGGAGAAGGAAGATTCCCCCCCCCAAACACAAGGAAGACACACACACACACACACACAAGTCTGGGGTGCTGCTCTCTACTACATGAAGGGTTGCTAGTCGCGGAGTCATAACTGCTTCTTCATTGCCTCCACGACCTCCATCTGCTCCTGCATCGCGTCTGCTATCTTCTTCATTCTGTCCATGACGCGGTATTTCTAAATGTGAGCCTTCATCATCTCTTCCACGGCCGCATTACATACCTTGACAGCAGTCGGGTGCTCGATGCGGAGCTTCACCAACTCCTCCTTCTGTTTCATGACGAGGGCATGCAACATCTTCACCGAGGAACTACTCTTCTCATGCAGCTTCTTCCTGCCGGCGTTCTCCTCCTTCAGCAGGTCGAGCTCGTGGCGGAGCTTTGCATTGTCCTCTTGAAGTTGTAGTATTTCGCCGGTCACCTTCTTATTCGAGGCAATGCTCTTCTTCAGCAGCATCACCAAGCGGGCGGTCAACTCCCCCTACTCATTGAGCTTAGCGGGCATGTCGTCGAGGCTCTCCTTCAGCAACTCTACCAAGACGTCGATGAACTCCTTCTGCTTATTGAGGTGATCGGGCATGTCATTGAGGGAAACCGACTCCAGTGCCGCCAGCTCGACATGTTCGCCTCCACGGCTAGGGCGCTCCTGGGAGCCCTCACCCGACCGTGAGAGATCTTTCAAGTACTCTGTGAGGCGGCAAGCCCTCTTATTTTTCCGTGGCCTTGTTCGGTGCTGCGTTGTTACGAGTAGTACTCAACCGAGAGCTCTGCACACCGGCAAAGGCAAGGACGGATGAACAATAAAGATTTATGAGGAGGAAGGTAGAGTAATTTTCGGCTAGGTAGTTCCCCCTTTTATAACCTAGTACTAGCACTAGTACTAAAACCTAAATAGTGGGAACACGTTCAGGTTTGATACGTACTAGGTGTGAGCAGTTTTGCACTTAATTATAGCATGGTAGTACTACTTTGAAATGTGATGGGAACAAGCTAAAGATTAATTGATGGTTTTGGTTTCGAGGCCCGAAACGGCTCTCGATGAGTTTATTGGAACATAAATTTCAAGTACTACTGCTCAAATGCGGTCGCACAAGTCGGTCATGTAACTGGTCGTACATGTCAGACCAAGCCGATGCATGTCCCTTCGGTGAGATGCGGGCCCGACCGACCGTCTGTTGGTGCGACCGATCGTAAGTATTACGCGATGGAGACTTCTGGTTGTGGCTTCAGGTGATTGTCACGACCAAGAATTCAAAAACTTGTGATAAGTCAGTTACCATCTTTTACCAAACGACCAAGTATTTTGACAGGAATACAATACATATAGATGGAGTGATTGTCAAGGTTGCAAACCGACATGGCGCCGCAAGTTCACCATAGCAGCAACCGAGTAGGTCACTGCATTGCTGGCGGGGAAGGAGGGCAGCTCACCTCGCCTATGATGCATGCCCAGAGGCGCCGCCACAGTTTGTCCCAGGATTTGTCTTCTCCTACCACCATTTGAATAGTTGCACTGGCTGCTCATGCCATTCAGTAGGCATGCACATTCTTTCCTCCGCAGTCGACTCCGTGAATATGATCTCTCCCATTAGCCCCAGCTCGAAATCAACATGACACTACTAGATGCTGACATCCCTCAGCATCTCTCCCCTGAGATTGACTTGTGCCACCGCCTTGTGCTTCGCCAGGCGTAGCTCCATCGAACTTGTCTCCAATCGATGCGACGCTTCCTCGATCTGATTTGCCCTTGCCGCCCACCACCTGAAACGCAGCCCCGGCATGTCCTCCGGCGCCACCGATCTGTGATTCCAGAGCAATGGATCCCCTCTGAAGCACATGTGGGTTTTGCTATAAGGCGACAGTGCTGCAGGCTGTAGTGAGAGGGCAGCCCGCGGGATCCTGGGATCTAAGGGATTATCCATGGCGGGATCCGGTGGGCGAGGAGGAGAGGCGAGCGTAGGTGCTGGGAGAGCCCTATGAGTCTAAGATAAAGATAGTACTACTCCACTCCGTCCATATTTAAATACAAAGACCATCAACAGTAACCAAGGCAAAAATTGATCATCCTGCCCGCGTCCTGGTTTATTGCCCCCCTTTTTATTTTTTGCCAATTTTTGACCAAAAATTTAACTAACAAAATGTTAATGCACGTCACCAAAAATTATATCATTGGAATCACATTTGAAAGTAGTTTTCGATAACTTTAATTTTTATGACATGCATAAATATTGTGTTACTTAAAATTAAGGTAAAAAATTGGCACAAAATACGAAGGAGACCAATCAATGTAGCAACCCATGATTTAACTGCTTGCATGCACGTAGTGGAGTAGTAATGTCTTTCTCAACTATTTCCTCCCTCGTAGCCAATCCAATTTGCATGCACTGTATTAATTGGCCATCAATGAAGTGAACGACTTTACACGCGTCAAATTATCACATGGGGTGGATCTTCATACAAAAATGCGTCCCACCGTGTACACCCGTGTGCGCGAGAGGGAATGAGTGTGTGCGTGCACATATTTGCTTCATGCATGTACTGCCAGTGTGCGAGAGAGAGGACGAGTACATTCTACTGGAACCAGCAACACGTCACTGTGATCAATCCACACAAGGAGGTCGCAACAACACCTACATGTGCCACGTGGCTTCATGGATGCCCCCACATCATTTTAATCATAATATATTAACTGAAAAATGAAGTACTAGTAAGGTACACATGCATTGCACTCATGAGATTTGGAAACCAAATTATGAATAAATACCACACTATAGCATGTAAGCTTTGAGTCATATATGCATGATGTAGACGTTCGTTTAATTCTTATAGTTCATCTCATTCAAAATCAATTAGTTTTTATAAAAAAGTTCATTTATTTTATGATTCATGAAATTATGCGTCATAAAGCTTAAAGTAAAAACAAATAATGGCAATTCAACTAGAAAAAACATTTGGGTAGTTATGGTACGGAAGATTATAGAACAAAGGAGAAGTACTTGTGTTTTGAGGATTGTGCATTATGCTTAAGTTCAACCATAGAGTCTTCTAGATTGTATGTGTGGCAGAATCTGGTGGAATGTAGATGATATCCAATGGCCAGTAGTGCTCGGATTTGCCATCTCTACACCGTCTAATTGGCTTCATCTAACGACCATCTTTCAAATTTATTCACACTCGATATAGGGGTATAGATATAGATATAGAGGTATAGATATAGACTAGTTTGGTACATCATCTAAAGGCTTTCTACACACTCATTTTTTGTACAAATGTGCTCCACCGTGCACCCGCGCATTTGTATGTGGGAACGAGTGCGTGTGTGCACCTATTCTCTTTCGCACACGTAGTCCGTGTGTGTGAGAGATACTAAGATATGGTGAGCGAATACGTGTTAATGCATTTTGTGTGAAGGAGAGCGTATATACATACATGTATGTGCATGGGGCCTGGGTGATATACGAGAAGGGAGGGGAGGGGGCGACCGAGCGAGATATCGATAGAGACAGATAGAGGGAAGAGCTCTACGAGCGTACAAGCACTAGGACATGGGGGTGGGGGGCTGGACGTTGGTGCAAGGGGCCAAGTGGAGGGAGACTATGAAGGAGTGCACAAGTGCAATATCGATATTTAAAGATAGGGGGTGAGTGCGCGGTTGCGCGCAGTGGCGGAGCCATGAAAAATAAATGAGCTAGGGGGCCAAGCATTGCTAACCCTTTACCAATTCATCAACTTAAACCATTTTACCAGCAATTGATCTACTGATCACATTCATATTAGCCTGAATATATAGTGATTTTAGGGGGGCCAGGGCCCTTGCTTCCCTCTGTCTTCGCCACTATGCGCGCATCTGAGAGATGAAGCGGAAGGCATGAATGATGAGAGGGGGACGATGGATATATAATGTGGGTGTATTAGCTACATAATCCTATAAAGAGAGGTATAGGTTGATGAATTGGTAAAGAGGGCGAGACCTGACTAGATATATAGAATCTTCCGTATGATAATTGCCCAATTTTTTTCTACATGAATTGCCATTATTTGTTGTTACTTTATGCTTTAAAATGTACAATTCCATGAATCTTAAAATAGATTAGCTTTTTTTATAAAAACTAATTGATGTTGAATGAGATGAACTATAAGAATTAAATGAACATCTACATCATGCATATATGACTGAAAGCTTACATGCTATAATGTGGTATTTATTCATAATTTGGTTTCCAAATATCATGCGTGCAATGCACGTGTACCTTACTAGTCTATACTCCTATATACTGTGCGAATAACTTTGAAAGATGGTCGTTGGATGAAGCCAATCCGATGGTGCGGAGATGGAAAATCCGAGCACTACTGGCCATTGGATATCATCTATATTCCACCAGATTTTGCCACATGTACAATCTAGAAGACTCCATGGTTGAATTTAAGCATAATGCATAAACCTCAAAACACAAGCACTTCTCCTTTGTTCTAGAATCTCCCGTATCATAATTGCACAAATTTTTTTCTACATGAATTGCCATTATTTGTTTTTTACTTTATGCTTTACAATGCATAATTCCATGAATCTTAAAATATATTAGGTTTTTTACAAAAACTATTTGATTTTGAATGAGATAAAGTATAAGAATTAAATGAACATCTACATCATGCATATATGACTCAAAGCTTACATGCTATAATGTGGTATTTATTTATAATTTAGTTGACAAATCTCATGTGTGCAATGCACGTGTACATTACTAGTCTACATGGTGTGTGTGTGTGTGTGTGTGTGTGTGTGTTGTGCGTGTTAAAAACATAGTACGTAGTATTATACATGGTTTAGATTCCGAAAATCTAGCTAGAGCATACATGTACTATGTTGAATTCAACATAAAATGGATACATATATTTGAATTTGTGATCGTATGTACATGTAGTTCGTATTTATATAGGAATTTACTACTCCTATATTCATCATGTTGTGAAGATAATATTTAGATGGTTGTATACCTAACTTGAGTACAATTCCATCCAAACAGGGAACATGTACTCAAATTTAGTCCATATGCTGGACAACATGAATTGTTTTTTTATTGTTGAGGGATGTGCAAATTGATTTGGTACTGTACACGTTATAATTTTTGTCCCAATTTTTGTAGTAGTAGTTGTTGTTGTTGTATTTGAACGCATTTCTAGTAATATAGTAAAACGTGACATAGCTCTCTCTAGTGATGAGGTGCGAATTGTCTTTTTTGTACACGTTAAGCTTGTTCTCCCAAAATTTCAAGCAGCACCTTGTTATGACGAAATTTAAAGTTAGCATCTATGTCTATCGTGCTGCGAAACTCCTGCCTCTTCAACCCGCGCCTTGTTACCCAAAATTTTAAGATATATCTTTGTCTCATTGTGCTCCGAAAACTCCCTCCATCTCAACCCGCGCCTTGCTATTCCAAAATTTCAACGCACGCGAAAACTCCCGCCTCCTGCGAAATCCCGACACGCAAAATGCACATGATACCCCTAAAGCAAAAGAACCGCCTAGCTCAAATCGGTGGGGGTACTTTCGCAACTTACCCCACATTTAGGACAAGCGCATCCCTAAGTCATGGTCCCCCCATCCCATCCCCCACACAATCATACACCGAGGCCGCGAAAACCCATGAAGCCCCACACCCTCATTGTCTGCCACCCAGCTGGAGCCTCTTCCCCGATGACGTCGTCCACAACAACACCTCGATGTCCCTCATCCACCGCACCAGATGAGGATCCGTTGTCGATCTCATCGTCCCATTGGTTCAGTCACCCTGTCCTCCACCTCCATGGAGCTGCCCCGACGTTCCCCTCGTCTTTTGTGCCACCTCCATTCCCACACCACCGTCTTCACCGGCACCGCCGGAAGAGCAGCATCGTCACCGATTCCTCGAATGAAGCTGAGGCCTAATAGGCGCCACCAAAGATGTTCTACACTAATCGCCGCATTTTCTTCTTGATTCAATCTCACGGTGCTGCCGGTGCTCGGTCCCGAGCCGACATGGCGCGGCTCCATCCACGGTGGCATCGCCAGCCACTTCCTCCACGACGTCGCTCCCTCAATGGCGACACCCACATCAGTAGGAGCTCCTGCTGCTTTGGCTCTCACTCGCGCTGCTTCTCTACTCTTGCTCTCGGTCCCTTGCCTGGTCTGCTCTTGCCCTTGCTCGCGCTGCTGCTCTTGCTTGCGCTACTGCTCTCGTTCTTGCTTGTGTTGCTGCTCTCGCTCTTGCTCTTGCTTGCACTTCTGCTCTACTCTTCCACACGCTGCTGCTGCACGAGCAGCAGATCTTGCTCTCGCTCGAGCCCCTGTAGCTGCTACCCGAGATGCTGCTACATGACCAGCTGCCTCGACTCTTGTGATGCCCGGATAATTAAGCGATAGTAAAACTCTGCTAATGATGCCACGTCACCTCCGTTACTGTTGCTAATCTTTTGTTAGTTCAAAACCGATTCAAAAATCAATTCAAAATATGGCAAACAACAAAAGTTTTCAAACATTGGAACAAAAATGTTCGGAGTGAACCAAATATTGCATAGATAATTATGGTGAAGAAACCCCACTTTTATAAAATGTTTAAAGGCTCTAAAATAATTAAAACGGTAGGTAAAACAATTAAGTAAATACCTTTTATATTTAATATAATATTAAACTAATTTAATTGGGCACTAAAAACTTTCTATGGCACTGGTCTAACTTGATATTCTAATCTAGGTGCTAAGGATGTGTTTTACAAAAATAAAATAATTAGATCCTAAAATATAAATAGAAAAAGAAAAGTAAAACAAAAACTAAGCAAATAAAAAAAAGAGAACGAAGGAAGACCCATCCTTCACTGGGCCGTTCGGCCCAATAGGGCTACCAGGCCCCCCTGGCCGGCCCACCCCGGTCCCCCTTATCCCCCACCCGACCAAACCCTAATCCACCACCACACCCCC
Source organism: Triticum aestivum (assembly GCF_018294505.1). Taxonomy (NCBI): domain Eukaryota; kingdom Viridiplantae; phylum Streptophyta; class Magnoliopsida; order Poales; family Poaceae; genus Triticum; species Triticum aestivum. Next base: position 368,062,851 of record NC_057801.1, on the reverse strand, counting down.
ACTTCCCCCCGATCCCCTGGATCTGGATCGGGAGCACGCAACGCTCGGCGTCCCCCACCCCCCCGACCCCGGCGCCCCGATGCCGCTCGTCCTCGTCGCCTCGCCTCACCCAGTCATTGCCGCACGCCGTCCCCGCGTCTCCTTCACCGGCCCTTCCGGCGTCCGCAGCTGTTCCTGTGGCCTCAGCGAGCACGCATGCGCCCGGGGACTGCCGCCTCCTCCCCGCAGCTTCTTCATCGTCCCCACGCTGCACCTGCAACACCACCGACCGCCGCCGTCATCGCCACCCCCGCCGAAGCTCGCCACCGCCCCACGTGCCACGGCTTCCTCCTTGCCCCGTTCTGAGGCCGTCGACCCCGAGCCGCGCCACCCCAAGCCCTCTGTGCTGCCACACCCTGTCGGCCCGTCCGGTCGCCGGACCTTGCCGGCAGGGTTCCTCCGGCCTCCTCGAGCCCTCCTCTGCAACGATGTGAGCATCTGGCTCAACCTGGCCTCTCACCTCTCTTCCTCGTGCCCTATAGACGCCCTGCCGACGAGGTCGTGCCTCTTCCGCCGCTCGACGCCGATGTGGTGGTCGATTCTAACCGGCCCAGCACCTGCTAGTAGTTCCAGTGGGTGTGTGTCAGGACCCCGATCCTAAGTCACACCGATCTAGCATGTAGGACATCATATCACTTTGCGGCCTTACGCACGGTATTCCCATGGGTGCCACCTTACCTGGCCCGGGACCGTTTGCGCCTTTTGGCTCACGTATATGATAGTGCCGCTAGCATCCATATGACAAAGAACCCGGGCTGACATGGCTAGTCGTGAACCCAAAGTGGCACTAACTTACAGGGACGGGCATACATGACCCAACAACGAACATGTCGGTCATCAGCGAGTGAACCCAGGCTGTAGCACTGGGCTAGCAGGACTCCGGTGAACCGGGCTGTAGCGGGCTAACAGGACTCCAGAATTCATCGTGTGACATTTCCCCGAGGGGACAGACACAGGAACGAAGAACGACACATGCCGGCCAGCCTAAGTGTTCCGGAGCAGTAGCAAGCTACCATGGCTCAGTGGAAGCACTAGGAGACATTTCCCGGTAAGAGAGGCTACTAAGGATAAACAACTAGATAGTCAGATCCCACACATACCAAGCATTTCAATAACATACACACAATATGCTCGATATGTGCAAATACTACATGGCATCACAACATGACTCTACGACACAAGTATTTATTCAATAGGCTCCGAGGAGCGAGATATTACAAACATGGGTCTCATGACCCAACACTCAGAGCATACAAGTCAAAGCACAAGCGGAAGCTTAACATGTCCGAGTACAGACATCTACAAATGAAAAAGCCTGAGAAGCCTGACTATCTACCAGATCCTGCCGAGGGCACAAGATCGTAGCTGAGGTAACAAGCTAAACGTCGAAGTCCATGCAGAACTACTAGCGAGACTGAAGTCTCTCTGCAAAAACATAAATTAAGCAACGTGAGTACAAATGTACCCAGCAAGACTTACATCAGAATTAACTACATATGCATCTTTATCAACAAAGGGGATGGTGGGGTTTAACTGCAGCAAGCCAGCTTTGACTCGGTGGCTAACCTGAACTACGACTGCAAGTAACTCTTTTGAGGTGGCGCACACGAGTCCACATATTCACCATATCAATACACCACTATGGATCCGCTCTCGTCTCCCTACGAGAACGCCATCCATAGCACTCACGCTTATCTTGCGTATTTTAGAGTATCCACTTTCACTTGTCTATGAACTGTACAGGCAACCCAGAAGTCCTTTACCGCGGACACAGCTATTCGAATAGATCATATTAACCCTGCAGGGGTGTACTTCTTCACACACGCTCTCACCACTTACCGCCGTTTACACGACATGTACTCGGCAACCTTCAAGCGGAAGCCCAGCGAGGGTGTCGGCCACGACCTGACTAACCACACAAGTCTCTCGTCCAGGTTTATCGCCTATTCGGGTTCCATCCGCAAGGAGATCCGGCCGGGGTGTCGCTCACGGCCCCAAACGATGTGTGCAGGTTTCCCAAGTCCACCATCCGGGTGCCACTTGGTACACTGGGCCACTGTGCCTAGTCTGTCCCAAGCCCACCTGTACCGGGTGCCACTTGGTAGACTACTAACACTACCTACAAACACCAGAAACTAGTTGCAACTCCTGGACAGAGATCGAGTTGATTAATAAGTCGAGAGAGTCAATTAAGGATCCCAATGTGTGGTAGTAGCTGTTCATGGATCACAAACACAGAACTCAGTTCCTGAGGACGGCTGCAATGAGACAACCCACCATGTACTCCTACATGGCCTCTCACCGCCACCTTTACCAAATCGTGTTCACACATTTAGCTCTCAACAGTAGGACATGTTCACACACCTCTGATTCATCCCCGATGAATCAGACCTGACTCAACTCTAGGCAGTAGCAGGCATGACAACAAGCATGAATGAGTAGGCACATCAGGGCTCAAACAACTCCTACTCATGCTAGTGGGTTTCATCTATTTACTGTGGCAATGACAGGTCATGCAGAGGATAAAGGGGTTCAGCTACTGCAGCAAGTAACAGATGAATCGTTGTTGTCCTAATGCAGTAAAAGAGAGCGGGAGCGAGAGAGTGGGATTTTATTGGAATGAACAAGGGGGTTTGCTTGCCTGGCACTTCTGAAGATAGCATTGAGTCTTCATCAGTGTCAACGATCTCATCGTCGGAGTCACGTCTATCGAGAGGGGACAAACACCGACAAACAAGGAAGAACACAATCAATGCAATGCACAATATGATGCATGATCATGACATGGCAATATGATGTGGTTTGAACTAATGCAACTAGCAGCAAGTTAAATGGAGTTGGTTTGAACCCTAAGTTCAATTCAAACTCCATATGTGGATATTCATATGCCATTTATATGACTTGTGCTAAACAGCAGCTATAAGTTGTTCTAACATGCATGAAAATGATACAGATGGATAGATTGGATTTTTCTGATCATTTTTCATATATAAATTATTTAATTTGGAGTTACGGTTGAATTTCTATGAATTTTAGAAGTTTAGATCATTTTCTGGAATTTCCTGAATTATTTTAAATCCAGAAAACAATTATGCGTCAGCATTGCGTCATTGTGATGTCAGTAGGTCAACTGCGGTTGACCAGGTCAAACCTGACGTGTGGGGTCCACACGTCAGTGACATAGTTATATAACAGGATTAATTAAATTTAACTAATCAAATTAGCAGGCACTGGGCCCACTGTTAGTGTCAGCAGGGGGGTAATTAGTCCTAAACTAAACTGGTCAGGGGCGGGGCCCACATGTCAGACGACCTGGGGTGGTCAAACCCCTGGTCAAAACGGTCAACGCCACCGGCGGCTTGACGCCGGCGACGGCAAACGCGGTGAAGCGCTGCGGGGTTGCTCCTCCGGTGGCTAAAAGCGCGGCGGAGAGCACCAGGGGAAAGCCCTTGCTCACCCGCATCTAGGGGAGCACGCGGCTGGGCGTGGGGTGGCCAGAGCTCACCGGAATGGAGCTCGCGGCGGCGCCGGAGTTTGGGCGGTGATGGTTACGGCGATGCAGCATGCGGCAGGAGCAGCGGATGGGTGTGTTAGGATCCTGGGGGCACACTGAGCACGATTACGCGCTCAGACAGGAGCTTCAGCGGATGCAACAACGGTGGCGGCATGGCCGGCGGCGATGAGCTCTCGGGCTCGACGACATACGCGGCTAGGGAGCGCTATCGAGTGCGATAATAGGGGTAAACGGATCATGAGCTCTCAGTGGTCACGTCGAGATGGTCAACGAGCTCGGGGAAGCGACGACGGCGACGAATCGATGATGACGGCCTTCGGTGCCCGAGGAAGAAGAAGATGATGGCGCCGGCATTGCAGGGCGTCCGGTGATGCTTGGCTCGGCGAGGATGAAGCTGGCGACGATACGGATCTCGGGAACGCGGAGAGGGAGCGAGGGAGTGGCTGGTCGTGGTGTTTCTCAGCGGAGTGGCCATGGCGGCTTCGGCCATGAGGGGAAAAGAACAGGGGAGTGAGAGGGAGAGAGCAGGGAGGCAAGGGAGCGACCGAGGGGGGGTGTGCTGGCCGTTTCCCAGGCACGAGAAAAGGGCGAGGGGGGGAAGCAGGAGGTGGAAGCAGCAGGTGGAGCTCGGGCGCGCGCGCGTCGACACGCCTCTGCCTACTGGCAGAGGTTGAAGACGGTGGGGAGTTGGGCTGGGCCTCAGCCGCAGTGGGTTGGACCAGGTGGGGCGCTAGGTGGGCTGCAGGTAAGTCCAGGTAAACCTTTCTCTCTCTCTCTAATAATTGTTCCTGTTTTCTATTTTGCTTTTCTGTTTTTGATTTAGTAATAATACTAAACCATTTTTTTAAAACTCCTGAGAAAATTTGTGGGCACTTTTAAAATGTTTACTAACAGCCCTCAAATGTTTTCAGAATTATTGAAGCATTTAAAATATTTATAGCCATTAAATTCTCCAATTCAAATACTTATGATTTAATACAAAAACCTGAAATGACCTAGGGAAAATATGCACCAATTTTTGTCAGAGGTTTTCACCAGTTTCAAAAATGATGGACTTTTCCTAAAGTCACTTTGGGTTTATTGGAAGTGATTTTATTTGAGCCTATTTGAATTCATTTGGTGCTAGGGTTTGAACAATCCCCATTTCAAGTTTAACTGAAATTTAAACATGATGCAACACATGACTAGCTAGCTCAGAGCAAACAAGAAGCTAGGGATGTGACAGTGCGCGACGAGGCCCTCGTTCGATCCCTGCCGACCACTCGCTAGAAAGTTTGCCGGAGGAGAGCACTCAGTCGTCGCCGGTGCGCTCTGCCTCATCGTCGTTACCGTGTTGACGTGGATCTATGATTAATGCTTAATTACCGTGCTAATCAACCCCCTGTGGCACTGACCTATGGGCCACCCCCTGCTAATTCACATTGTTTAATAAATCTGTTTAACTGTGCAGTCAATAACATGTGGACCCCAGCGCCCAAATAACATTTCACTTAAAACATGCCCGTGGCAGTAGGCTCCATACCTAATTATACCTAATTAAAAATTTGTTAACTAGATGTTCCACTGACATATGGGACCCACGTGTTAGCTTGACCAGTCAACTGTCAGAGTTGACTGCTGATGTCATGCTGACGTCATAAATGCAATTTCGAATTAAAATAATCTGTTAATTCTAGAAAATGAGTAAAACTTTGAAAATGAATATAAAGTAATCCGTAACTCGGATGAAAATACTCTCTACATGAAAGTTGATCAGAACGACGAGACGAATCTGGATACGCAGCCCGTTCTTCTGCCACACATCCCTAGCATAGCGAACACGCAACTTTCCCCCTCTGGTTCATCTGTCCAAAAACGCGAAACACCGGGAATACTTTCCCGGATGTTTCCCCCCTTCGCCGGTATCACCTACCACTACGTTAGGTCACCCCTAGCACCGCATATTGCCGCGTCTTGCTTTATGTTACATTTGATTGCTCTGTTATTTATTGTGTTCCCCCTCTGTTACTTCTTTCTGGTAGACTCTGAGATTGGTGCCGATGTCCATGTGTTCGACTACACCGAAGATGACCCCTCCTTCTTGCCAGAGCAACCAGGCAAGCCCCCCCCTTGATCACCAGATATCGCCTATTCTCCTCTATACTGCTTGCATTAGATTAGTATAGCATGTTACCTCTTTCCATTAATCCTATTCTGATGCATAGCCTGACATTGTTGCTACATCTGTTGATACCTTACCTGCAATCCTAAACATTTAGTATAGGATGCTAGTTTATCATCATTGGCCCTACATTCTTGTCAGTCCGCCTTGCTATACTATTGGGTCGTGATCACTCGGGAGGTGATCACGGGTATATACTATACATACATACATACTATACAGATGGTGACTAAAGTCGGGTCAGCTCGATGGGTACCCGCAAGTGATTCTGATGAGGGGCCTGAAAGGACAGGTGGCTCCATCCCGGTAGAGGTGGGCCTGGGTTCCCGATGGCCCCCGTCTATTACTTTGTGGTGGAGCGACAGGGCAGGTTGAGACCACCTAGGAGACAGGTGGACCTGGCCCTGTTCGGCGTTCGCGGATACTTAACACGCTTAACGAGATCTTGGTATTTGATCTGAGTTTGGCCATTTGGTCTATACGCACTAACCATCTACGCGGGAGTAGTTATGGGTATCCCGGCGTCGTGGTATCAGTCGAAGCCTTCGTGACGTCAGCGACTGAGTGACGCGCGCCGGGTTGGACTGCGTTAACGCAACTTCCTTTGTAATGGAGGTTGCTAGGTCTGCTCACCGGCCGCGTACGCAACGTGCAGGTGTGCTAAGGGAGATGGGCCCAGACCCCTGTGCGCTTAGGTTTAGACCAGCGTGCTGACCTCTCTGTTGTGCCTAGGTGGGGCTGCGACGTGTTGATCTTCCGAGGCCGGGCATGACCCAGGAAAGTGTGTCCGGCCAAATGGGATCGAGCGTGTTGGGTTATGTGGTGCACCCCTGCAGGGAAGTTAATCTATTCGAATAGCCATGATCTTCGGTAACAAGATGACTTGGAGTTGTACCTTGACCTTATGACAACTAGAACAGGATACTTAATAAAACACACCCTTCCAAGTGCCAGATACAACCCGGTGATCGCTTTTCTATAGGGCGACGAGGAGAGGATCGCCGGGTAGGATTATGCTATGCGATGCTACTGGAGATGCTACTTGGAGATGCTACTTGGAGATGCTACTTGGAGGACTTCAATCTACTCTCTTCTACATGCTGCAAGACGGAGGCTGCCAGAAGCGTAGTCTTCGACAGGATTAGCTATCCCCCTCTTACTCTGGCATTCTGCAGTTCAGTCCACCGATATGGCCCTTTACACATATACCCATGCATATGTAGTGTAGCTCCTTGCTTGCGAGTACTTTGGATGAGTACTCACGGTTGCTTTTCTCCCTCTTTTCCCCTTTCCCTTCTACCTGGTTGTCGCAACCAGATGCTGGAGCCCTGGAGCCAGACGCCACCGTCGATGATGATTCCTACTACACTGGAGGTGCCTACTACTACGTGCAGGCCGCTGACGACGACCAAGAGTAGTTAGGAGGATCCCAGGCAGGAGGCCTACGCCTCTTTCGATCTGTATCCCAGTTTGTGCTAGCCATCTTATGGCAACTTGTTTAACTTATATCTGTACTCAGATATTGTTGCTTCCGCTGACTCGTCTATGATCGAGCACTTGTATTCGAGCCCTCGAGGCCCCTGGCTTGTATTATGATGCTTGTATGACTTATTTATGTTTTAGAGTTGTGTTGTGATATCTTCCCGTGAGTCCCTGATCTTGATCGTACACGTTTGCGTGTATGATTAGTGTACGATTGAATCGGGGGCGTCACAAGTTGGTATCAGAGCCGACTGCCTGTAGGAATCCCCCTTCCAACTCCTTGGCCGAAGTTGAGTCTAGTCATTGAAAAACTTTTACTAACATGGTTGTGCGGCTTACGGGCCCACGTCGCCATTGGGTGGTATTGGGATCTTTTACTCCTCGTCTATACTCTGGGACTCTGATCTCTCTTCTATTCGTGTTAAATGAATTTTGCTAACTCTAACATTAGGATCTCGTGATCACTTCCACCCGGAGAGCCCCGTGTTACCGATGATCGCCTGCTGCACCACAAGATTCCGAAGATACTTTATGATGTGCTCTCGAGACTATGTGCCATCGCTTTTGCAATTCACTTCCATCGATAATTCCCTCTGGATAACTACTTACACCTGTCGTTCATATTGTCATCCCCAGTTGCTCTTGTTATTACAAGATACCTTGAAATACTTCGGATATTCCGAGAATACCTTGTGCCTATTGCCGTGCAGTTACTACCCACATAAATACCGTTACAGATAATTTCTCGCCCTTATCGAGTATCCGCTCATCCCCCAGTTGTTCATGTGTTTCACAATGGTCTTTGAAATACTATTCGATCCTCCAAAAAAAATCCTTAGTAGCCTAGTGCTTTGCAATACTTGTCTGCTTGCATTATGGATGCTTTCCATATGTCTGGCAATATTCGTTTGTATTCTTAGGCACCGTCTTTTTGATCCTTTTGATTCAACATGAGTGCGAATGCACGCAATCATCAGTTGATCCTTTTAAATTATCTTTCCGGCTCGAACGTTATTTTAAACATGAGCTGGTTCTCAACCAATCCAATTGTCGTCGATTGTACCCCTAAGGCTATTCTACTTATCCATCCCTAATCAGAACATTGCTTCTGATCCCTTAATTTGAAAATCTTAATTCCTTTGCATTTGAGCTCTGGATTAGTCAGTTGTTTCTATAATCCACTGCCCTTGCATTGTTACTTCCTCTGGTTGTGTGCCGATGCTCACATCAGCTATGTTATGGACCGGCAGATCCTTTAATGGATTTTATCCGACATCGCCCTTCATGTTCAATAACCTTGTGAGCCTTCCCTCGGATACATAATGCCTTTGTTAAATTGTATCATCTACTTTCTCAACCTTGCTCTACTTTCAAGCTTGTGATATTTACTCTTGAAACTTGTGGTATATGCTTCTAAGAAGCCTCTATGGGTTGAACATATGCCTTCTCTAAACCGTGTGAACCCAAAAGTTTTCATGAGTCATACTCTTCTGGTGCTTCGCCAGATAAAATTTCAACACTTCAACTTCTTCGAAGACGGGAAGTGAATGAAAGGTTATGCATTGAAGAACTGGGAGTCGACCTTGAACTTTGTGTTCATGCCCATGGACATGATGTAGATCCTATCATGGAAACTTCTTGTAATAATAAATATTTCCTTGATAAATATCATCTAGTAGCTGTGAATTGATCCTTTGCAACCGTGGTTCCGACCATTTTTGTTCTCCTTTGATTTTATTTCTCGGACAAGTTAAATTACTTGCCTTCTGCAGATCAGTACGCCTTCCCAACGTCTATTTTGTTCTACCTTCGAGTATTACCCCCTAGTATCTCGAGAATATCCACCCATTGCACTTCATCTATGAAATTCTGATGAAGTAGTACCTTTTCCCATCATAGTCACTCCACGGGTTCTGGGTTGTCGTCAACCGAGAACACCAATTGGTGAATCGAATCAATACAGAGATTCATTACTCTCAGTACTTTGTTGTTGAGAAGTTTAATACTCCATCACGTAACTCCTAGCCTGATCGGCTATATCATTATCATGCTAAACCTTAACTGTGCTACCTGGTCCTTAATCTCGGAGCACAACTTTTGATGATGAGCTAAGCTTACGTCGATCTTCCTCGTCCTATCAATTCTCCTTGATCAGCAAACTTGATTCCAAGTTTGCGTCGTACCCTTGGTTCCAATAACCTTTCGCTTGACCATTCATTTGACTTGATGTCATCGCCGATCGATTACATCTTGAAATCTCTCGACAAAGTGTGTCATGATCATCGTCAACCTTATGAGCTCTTCCAGGATATCAATTGAGTTCATGATGAGAAATACTATCCTTGCCCTTGATGATTGCGTTATCATCGACGACATTCTTGCCTTCCCCCAACACAAACTTGTTCATGTTTTATGTTATACCTTGAGTTCCTTGCTATCCAGCCTTTGTTCTTCTTTATCTTGGAGTATTACCATCTTTTATGTCAAGAATGTTCTGAGATTTGTTCCACCTCTTGAGAGTTCTTGGTGTAGTGCTACTTCTCACCATCACCATTCTTTCATGGTCCTCGTGTTGATTCCAACCGGGGTACCAACAAGTGAACGGTGCTGTTTGGATTCTGTACTTCTAGCAACCCTATTGCTTTGAAGTTAATGGTCAACCGTTCATTCTTAGACTATTGATTATTGAATCACCATTCTGACATTGGTCGTGCAGCCCAACCCATATTTCGGCCGCACCTTTCAACCAATGTTTAATTGTGTATGTTGTCCTCGAGCATGCTTCATTATATCATTTGATCAGACAAATGCTATCTCCTTATCCACATAATTGAGGAGATGCATATTTTTGGATACCTCGTTGAATTAGCGCTGAGTCCACCAGCCATCTCCTCCCCTCTCCTTGATTTAATGATGAACGCTTGTTTCGGAACATGCTTCCATAGTTCATTTCCCGAGAATCTTACAATGTCATCTCGTCAATTTGTGGTGCACCTTTTCTTCTCACGCATCCTAAGTCGGAGGTATCCTGACACCAATCGGATATGAACCTCGGACAGATATGATGGTTGGAACATATTTCCAAGAGTTATAACATTGATCTTTTTATGACCCGGTAAGGTGATGGCATGCCCAGCACACCTGGCCGGATGACCTGCTGTTATAGTTTCCTTATTGGCAAGGTTATCCCTTCTTCCATGAGGAAATTGTAAGACTTATTCTACAAGTTGTTCCTGATGGATCCTTCCTGTATCCGAAGTCCAACCTTTTCTTGAAGACCATGTCAATGCTATCTCGAAGCATGTCCATGGTACTCCAATTTTCAACAAAAACATTTGAAGCCCAATGCTAAATGTTTCCGGCTCGATTATCCAAACTCCGATGTATGGATAATGTCATGAAAATTCTCTTCCCTACCTGAAGAGTTTTCTACATTATATCCTCTCATGGATATCATGCTCTGCTTGTCCTTGGGAAGGATATACCCTTGAAATATGTGTTTAAAAACTTTTTCCTTTCCATTGTTCTGTTTAATTTGATAATCATATTTTCCTTTCCATTGGTTGGTTTAACGTTTCTTGTGATCTATATAATCTAAGCAGTAATATTCTCCTGCTTATGTAAGCACCTCGGTGTACAATTCTGTCAGCAAGACCCTATTACTATTATTGATAACATTCTGGTAGCCACCTCGATGGACGAGAACTTTGCCTAATGGTCCGCCTCGTTCAATGAGCAGGAAAATGGTTCTCTTCGTCCCTCGCCCTTGATACCGACATTGTTGCCAACATAACTGATAGCCTACCCTCTGACATGTCTTGCTATCATGACCGTGCAAGATGTCAACGGCCTTCTTACTTTAACCCACATGGTGGGCCCATAACCCACAGTTCCACAGGATCAAAACCTGACTCTCCTGTACAACCTATTGTCAAAGTTATTCCTCGCGCTTGACTTTGTATGTAATTCACGGGCCACCTGCCTAGTGATCTATTATGGTATCAGGCGCAATACTTATTCCCATTGCTCTGAACCCCTTTCACACTCTGTTTCAGGCAACAAACGGTTGTCTATCTGCTCGAAACTTCTCAGGATACCTCCTCACTTTGTTCTCAATAATGTCTAAAGTTTCAATTCGAGAGTTACTTTCCGCCACCGTTCCTGACGTTATCTGCTAGATAAGCAAACATTGTAGCGGTCTGTTCTTTCGTAATACCCCATTATCCTTTCGTAAGTACGATGGAGTTCCCGAAGGAAGACAACTTCATCATGATGCATTGGAACAGAGAATTGAAGACATCAACGAAAGTGATTAACTTCTTCGAGAAGATCCGTTAGAATATCGTAACCAGAACTTCCCCCTTACTCCCCTCTTAAATCTCGGGACGAGATTTCTTGTAGTGGAGGAGAATTGTGAAGCCCGGATAATTAAGCGACAGTAAAACTCTACTAATGATGCCATGTCACCTCCGTTACTGTTGCTAATCTTTTGTTAGTTCAAAACCGATTCAAAACTCAATTCAAAATATGGCAAACAACAAAAGTTTTCAAACATTGGAACAAAAATGTTCGGAGTGAACCAAATATTGCATAGATAATTATGGTGAAGAAACCCCACTTTTATAAAATGTTTAAAGGCTCTAAAATAATTAAAACAGTAGATAAAACAATTAAGTAAATACCTTTTATATTTAATATAATATTAAACTAATTTAATTGGGCACTAAAAACTTTCTATGGCGCTGGTCTAACTTGATATGCTAATCTAGGTGCTAAGGATGTGTTTTACAAAAATAAAATAATTAGATCCTAAAATATAAATAGAAAAAGAAAAGTAAAACAAAAACTAAGCAAATAAAAAAAGAGAACGAAGGAAGACCCATCCTTCGCTGGGCCGTTCGGCCCAACAGGGCTACCAGGCCCCCCTGGCCGGCCCACCTCGGTCCCCCTTATCCCGCCACCCGACCAAACCCTAATCCACCACCACACCCCCACTTCCCCCCGATCCCCTGGATCTGGATCGGGAGAACGCAACGCTCGCCACCCCCCGACCCGGGCGCCCCTATGCCGCTCGTCCTCATCGCATCGCCTCACCCAGTCATCGCCGCACGCCATCCCCGCGCCTCCTTCACCGGCCCTTCCGGCGTCCGCCGCTGCTCCCTGCGGCCTCAGCGAGCACGCATGCGCCCGAGGACTGCCGCCTCCTCCCCGCAGCTTCTTCATCGTCGCCACGCCGCACCTGCAACACCACCGACCGCCGCTGTCATCGCCACCCCCACCAAAGCTCGCCACCGCCCCACGTGCCACGGCTTCCTCCTCGCCCCGTTCTGAGGCCACCGACCCCGAGCCGCGCCACCCCAAGCCCTCTGCACTGTCACACGCCTTTCGGCCCGTCCGGTCGCCGGACCTTGCCGATAGGGTTCCTCCGGCCTCCTCGAGCCCTCCTCTACAACGATGTGAGCATCCGGCTCAACCTGGCCTCTCCCTTCTCTTCCCCGTGCCCTGTAGACGCCCTGCCGACGAGGTCGTGCCTCTGCCGCCGCTCGACGCCGACGTGGTGGTCGATTCTGACCGGCCCAGCACCTGCTAGTAGTTCCAGTGGGTGCGCGACGAGGCCCTCGTTCGATCCCTGCTGACCACTCGCTAGAAAGTTTGCCGGAGGAGAGCGCTCGGTCGTCGCCGGTGCGCTCTGCCTCACCGTCGTTACCGTGTTGACGTGGATCTATGATTAGTTCTTAATTACCGTGCTAATCAACCCCCTATGGTAATGACCTATGGGCCACCCCCTGCTAATTCACATTGTTTAATAAATCTGTTTAACTGTGCAGTCAATAACATGTGGACACCAGCGCCCAAATAACATTTCACTTAAAACATGCCCGTGGCAGTAGGCTCCATACTAATTATACCTAATTAAAAATCTGTTAACTAGATGTTCCACTGACATATGGGACCCACGTGTCAGCTTGACTAGTCAACTGTCAGAGTTGACTGCTGATGTCATGCTGACGTCATAAATGCAATTTCGAATTAAAATAATCTGTTAATTCTAGAAAATGAGTAAAACTTTGAAAATGAATATAAAATAATGCGTAACTCGGATGAAAATACTCTCTACATGAAAGTTGATCAGAACGACGAGACGAATCCGGATACGCAGCCCGTTCATCCGCCACACATCCCTAGCATAGCGAACATGCAACTTTCCCCCTCTGGTTCATCTGTCCGAAAATGCGAAACACCGGGAATACTTTCCCGGATGTTTCCCCCCTTCACCGGTATCACCTAGCACTATGTTAGGTCACCCCTAGCACCGCATATTCCCGCGTCTTGCTTTATGTTACATTTGATTGCTCGGTTATTTATTGTGTTCCCCCTCCGTTACTTCTTTCCGGTAGACTCTGAGACCGGTGCCGATGTCCGTGTGTTCGACTACACCGAAGATGACCCCTCCTTCTTGCCAGAGCAACTAGGCAAGCCCCCCCCATGATCACCAGATATCACCTATTCTCCTCTATACTGCTTGCATTAGAGTAGTGTAGCATGTTACTGCTTTCCGTTAATCCTATTCTGATGCATAGCCGGACATTGTTGCTACATCTGTTGATACCTTACCTGCAATCCTAAATACTTAGTATAGGATGCTAGTTTATCATCATTGGCCCTAAATTCTTTGTCAGTCCGCCTTGCTATACTATTGGGCCGTGATCACTCGGGAGGTGATCATGGGTATATACTATACATAGGTACATACTATACAGATGGTGACTAAAGTCGGGTCAGCTCGATGAGTACCCGCAAGTGATTCTGATGAGGGGGCTGAAAGGACAGGTGGCTCCATCCCGGTAGAGGTGGGCCTGGGTTCCCGACGGCCCCCGACTATTACTTTGTGGCGGAGCGACAGGGCAGGTTGAGACCACCTAGGAGACAGGTGGGCCTAGCCCTGTTCGGCATTCGTGGATACTTAACACGCTTAACGAGATCTTGGTATTTGATCTAAGTCTGGCCATTTGGTCTATATGCACTAACCATCTACGCGTGAGTAGTTATGGGTATCCCGGCGTCGTGGTATCAGCCGAAGCCTTCGTGACGTCAGCGACTAAGCGGCGCGCGCCGGGTTGGACTGCGTTAATGCAACTTCCTTTGTAATGGAGGTTTCTAGGTCTGCTCACCGGCCGCGTACGCAACGTGCAGGTGTGCTAAGGGCGATGGGCCCAGACCCATGTGCGCTTAGGTTTAGACCGGCGTGCTGACCTCTCTGTTGTGCCTAGGTGGGGCTGCGGCGTGTTGATCTTCCGAGGCCGGGCATGACCCAGGAAAGTGTGTCCGGCCAAATGGGATCGAGCGTGTTGGGTTATGTGGTGCACCCCTGCAGGGAAGTTAATCTATTCGAATAGCCGTGATCTTCGGTAACAGGACGACTTGGAGTTGTACCTTGAGCTTATGACAACTAGAACATGATACTTAATAAAACACACCCTTCCAAGTGCCAGATACAACCCGGTGATCACTTTTCTACAGGGCGACGAGGAGAGGATCGCCGGGTAGGATTATGCTATGCGATGCTACTGGAGATGCTACTTGGAGATGCTACTTGGAGATGCTACTTGGAGGACTTCAATCTACTCTCTTCTACATGCTGCAAGACGGAGGCTGCCAGAAGCGTAGTCTTCGACAGGATTAGCTATCCCCCTCTTATTCTGGCATTCTGCAGTTCAGTCCATCGATATGGCCCTTTACACATATACCCATGCATATGTAGTGTAGCTCCTTGCTTGCGAGTACTTTGGATGAGTACTCACGGTTGCTTTTCTCCCTCTTTTCCCCTTTCCCTTCTACCTGGTTGTCGCAACCAGATGCTGGAGCCCTGGAGCCAGACGCCACCGTCGACGATGATTCCTACTACACTGGAGGTGCCTACTACTACGTGCAGGCCGCTGACGACGACCAAGAGTAGTTAGGAGGATCCCAGGCAGGAGGCCTACGCCTCTATCGATCTGTATCCCAGTTTGTGCTAGCCATCTTATGACAACTTGTTTAACTTATGTCTGTACTCAGATATTGTTGCTTCCGCTAACTCGTCTATGATCGAGCACTTGTATTCGAGCCCTCAAGGCCCCTGGCTTGTATTATGATGCTTGTATGACTTATTTATGTTTTAGAGTTGTGTTGTGATATCTTCCCATGAGTCCCTGATCTTGATCGTACACGTTTGCGTGTATGATTAGTGTACGATTGAATCGGGGGCGTCACAGCTCTCGCACATGCTACTGCTCCAGGCGCTGCTGCTACTGCTACTGCTGTTCTGCTACTAGTGCATTCATTTTTGACAGTAAAATCAAATTTCGACAGCAAAATTCAGTTTCGACAGTTAAATTTAGTTTCGATAGTTAAATTCAGTTTCGACAGTTAAGTTTAGAGATGAGCGGCTGATGTATTTTACATCTAGCACTTTGTGGTTATGTAGTTTATGTCATCTATTGGAGATGCTATTAGAATTCCACTCAGGTTAACGTTGTCTCTCTTGTCCTGCTTCAGTCTCGCCGTCGTAATCATCGGAGCTGCTCCAATGATGAAACCCTCCATCGTAGCAGAGCAGCACCCCCAGCTCCATCTCCAGATGCCTAAGATCTTCTCCCCCTCCTCCGACAGCCAAATCAGCTGGAGCATCCTTGACCAACCCAATCACGCCGAGATCGACATGGCTTCGCCAAAGAGGTTATACACTTGTTGTATCACTTTTTTACTCTACATGTTATATATATTGTCCACTGAGCACATGTAGTAACATGAAATATGATTAGTTTCTCCTACTATATGAGAAGCAATAGTACCAGACAACTTAGCTATCCGAGATGGTTTCTCTTGAACGCCATCATTATTTATCTCTACACGTTTGAGCTATGCATTTGTAGATGGGACTGGGAGTTGAGCTAGTGGGGCGGTGGCCTGGGTCCAAAGTAGTAGAAGTAGCACAAAAACATTTTTTGAGTGTAGGCTTTTCCCTACTCAAGCCTGCCTACTAGAATCGCCAGTGCTTGAGAGGAAAAGTGAAGGAAAAACATAGGAATTGGAAAGTTTCCTATGGTACTACTATTCATGCATTTGGTTCAAAGGAATGGAGCAAAGGAAAACTATAGGATTTGTTCCTTTAGTGTCTCCTTGAATGAAAAATCGTAGGAATTTTAACATCCACTTGTCCTCCTTTTCAAATTCCTATTCATGAAGCACAAGACTAAGAGATAGTAGCATAATAGCATTATAACCGTACATTTGCTTATAGTTTGACTTAATCTCACCATGCTTCTTTGCATCCTGTGATCCTCCAATTCTTGTGAACCAAACACCCATATTGGCAGAATTCCTATGTTTTTAAATTCTCTGTTTTGAACATGCATTCCTATCCTATTCCTGTGTATTTCCTATCCCTGCATTGTTAGAATCCTCAAATTCAAACAAGCCCTTACGCAATTATTTTTGTTACAGATATGTGTCAAAGAAAACCTTGTGTGGTTTGTCCCGCTCCTGTTGTGTTGTGTTCCACCCCAGCTCAGCTGCTCCAACGACGGAAGGGTTCACCACAGCAGGGATCCGCCCTCCACACTATCTTTCACCACCTCAGATCTTCTTCCCCGCCGCTGGTAGCCACGACAACTGCATTACCATCATCAACTGAGCAGATGACCTTGAGGTCTACACTGGTCCGCAAGAGAGGTCACACTATTTTGTGTCTACTTATGTTATGCATCACTTAATACGATGACATGCTACTTTATCATCCTGTTCACCGATTAGACTCCGGGTCAGGTCCAGACTAATGCTCAAACTTGAACTTTTAAATGGTTGTGGGGTACATATTGGGGCAGCAAACAATACTATTTGTCTACTATCTAGTTAATCTCGGGTGTCTACTATGAGTTTCATGTTGGGTGGAAACAAACATTAAAGGAGCCATTATCTGTATTTTTTAACTAAAGCCATTATCTGCCTGCTATCATTGGTTTTGCGTCTATCCACAGTTTGCTACCATCACTCTGGATTTGTGCATGCACTCCTTACATATTCTCATTATGTTTTATTCCTATGCATGTCAGTTGTTGTACACAATGGTACTAAACATGTAGAGCAAAAGAGGCGAGCCTTGCATGACAATAAAATTTCATTCATACGTCACTCCATGGTCGGTGCAAAAGTGACACCCGTTCCCCATTCCAGACTATAATCAAGAGGACGATAACAGTTCAGAGGGGGATTCAGAGGGAGCAGACCACTCCTATTTACACCATGAGGTCTTTTGCTCTAACTTGGCATGCTGATGTTGGTGATATCATGCATTTGGTGCCTTGCATTGCTTACTTTATACATAAAATATGTCATCTACTTAGTTTAGACATGCATTATGTGAATGCCATCTGTTTATGATCTATATCATATATGTGAATCATGCAATGCCATCTTGTTTAGCGAGGCATCATATATGTGAATTTTGCAATGCCACCCTGATTAGCCAGTCATCTTATATGTGGATTATATCATGCCATCATTTTTTTATTACGTATTAAATTTGTCATCAATTTTAGTACATTCATTTACTTTTCCTGCGCATCAGCCATTCGACATGGTCATGGAAAAATGTGGAGTGGAAACAAGGTCTTCAGAGCAGACAATGCTATCTGACGACGCGCATGTCTTGCTGGTTACAGATAGCTCCTCAGAGGAGGATTCAGAGACAGATGACCAGTCCTATTTCCCCCCGAGGTGCATAATCTAACTTGGCAGGGTTATATTGCTCATATCGTGCATATGGTGTCTTGCACTGGCATGTCATTTGCTTAGTTTAGACATGCTTTGTGTGAATGCCACCTATTTAGTGTCTAATTACCATGTATATGAGATTTGCAATGCCATCTTGTTGCAAGACATTATATGTGTGAATTATGCAATGCTATCTTGTTGCAAGGCATTATTGTCAGATTTTGGGTTCCGCAAACCCTTGAGAGGTTCGAAGTCTGGTAGAAGCACATGAATCCTCATATTCAATTCACCTTAGAGGTACCAAAATGTACGAAGACCTTCGGCAGATATTTTGGTGGGATGGAATGAAAAAGGACATCGCATACTTTGGCGCTTCTTGCGATGTATGCAACAAAGTGAAGGCAGGACACCAGGAACCCACCAGAATTCTCAAACCCCTACCCGTCCCGCAATGGAAGTGGGATGACATCTCCATGGACTTTGTCACCGGTCTACCTAGGACACACCGAGGCAATAATGTAGTATGGGTCGTGGTGGACATGCTAACTAAGGTAGCTCATTTTATTCCCATCCACACCACATATCGAGCCAATCAACTCGCACAGTTATATGTGTCGAGGATAGTTAGTTTGCATGGACTGCCAAGAATGATCACTTCCGACTGAGGATCACTCTTTACCTCCGCGTTCTGGTCACGCCTCCATCAAGCCTTGGGAACCGCCCTCAAGTATAGCACAACCTATCACCCACAGACAGACGGTCAGACTGAGCTAGTAAATCAAATACATGAAGATATGCTTCGAGCATGTGCTTTAGCCCATGGACCCAAGTGGGAAGATTGTCTGCCATATGCGGAGTTCTCATGCAACAATTTCCAGACCAGTATGAAGATGTCCCCATATGAAGCTTTGTACGGCAATAAGTGTTGCACTCCGTTAAACTGGTCTCCAACCGAAGATAGCCGCATTTTTGGAACTGATTTAATAATGGAGGCTGAAAAGCAAGTTAAGGAGATCCGATATAGACTGTAGTTGGCAAAGTCTCGGCAGAAGAGTTACTATGATGCAAAATACCATCAAATCAGTTTTGAACCCGGAGAGTAGGTGTATCTCCGAGTTACACTAATGAAGGGAATCTAGAGATTTCAGCCCCGAGGAAAATTGGCACCCAGATATATTGGTCTGTTTCCAGTTATGACTAGAGTTGGCACATTTGCTTATCAGTTGGAATTGCCACCGGAATTGTCAGAAGTACACAATATGTTCCATGTCTCACAACTAAGAAGATGTATTTCGCCACCCGAGAAAAGGACTCATATGGCAGAAATAGAGCTTGCCAAGAATTTAACCTACAAGGAGAGACTGTTCAAAATATTGGATGAGACAGAAAGAGTCACTCGCAATAAAGTGATCAAGTTTTATAAGGTTCAGTGGGAGCATCACACCGAGGAAGAAGCAACCTGGGAAAGAGAGGAATTTTAAAGGACAGCCCACCCAGAATTGTTTTCTTGAGCAACCGAATCTCGAGGACAAGATCGTTTGTGACAGCCTAGTTTTTGCCTTCTCTCTTTTTCCGGACTTCATTTGCTTCTGCTTTGAATTTGGGTTTTTTGAATCATTTCAAATGGACTTAAACACTTGGGCATGTCTTTGATTTTCATCCAAGTGACCCATCCATCTCTAACTCATCATTCTTTCTCTGAAAAATCTCAAAATGACCCAAGGAATATTTTTCATAAAAGAAAAATATTCATTTTCTTCTCCGAAATTCAATTCAGAAACTTGTGCTCCAAAGCAACCCTCATTTTTATTGCTGATAAAATCCTAAGAAAATTCCCAAATATTCTTTGAACCCTAGGGAACCTCCCTGAGCAAAAATATTGCATAAAGTTTTGGAATATTTTTGCTACAGAAAATCATTTCTGTTCTGGATAGAAAAGGCAATTTACACAACAAGTATATTTTTCCTTGATCCAATGAGGCTGTTTTTTCTTGAGATTCATTACCCTCCTAAGTATCCTCTAAATCCCAAAGCTTATCCCTAATCTCTTCCCGGATCTCTCCCAGTAAACCTCACAAGTTACTGTCCAGAAACTTACTAGGAAGAAACCCACTCGCACAGCACGCCTGTTGTCGGTGTCAAAACCAGTGGATCTCGCATAGGGGGTCCCAAACTATGCATCTAAGGTCGATGGTAACAGGAGACGGGGGACACGATGTTTACCTAGGTTCGAGCCCTCTCCATGGAGGTAATACCCTACTTCCTACTTGATTGATCTGGATAGATATGAGTATTACAAGAGTTGATCTACCACGAGATCGTAATGGCTAAAACCCTAGAAGACTAGCCTATGGGATTATAATTGTCCCCTATGGACTAAACCCTCCAGTTTATATAGACATCAGAGGGGGCTAGGGTTGTACAAAGTCGGTTACAGAGAAAGGAATCTGCATATCCGAATCGCCAAGCTTGCTTTCCACGCAAAGGAGAGTCCCATCCGGACACGGGGAGAAGTCTTTTGTCTTGTATCTTCAAAGCCCAACAGTCCGGCCCATGTATATAGTCTGGCTATACGAGGACCCCTTAATCCAGGACTCCCAAGGTAGCACCCGAGCCAGGCTTCAATGACGAGGTGACCGGCGTGCAGATTGTCTTCGGCATTGCAAGGCGGGTTCCTTCTCCGATTTCTTCACAGTCCCTGACGTAAAGAGCAATATCCGGCTTTTCATTTAATGTCATGCTTATCGGCTTCTGCACCTTCATGATTTCAGCTTCCATGTGTTCAGAGAATACGATAGGTCGGGGCACTTTTACACATACCACCCTGACCATGTGAGAAAATTGTCTATTTAAAGAGACGGGGATATTCAGATCTAATCCACACCATCTCCCCTAAACGAGGAATCCTCAGAGCTTGCCCGCAAAAACCACCCCAACATGGCTAGTGCTCCCAGCTCTTCCTCCCGCCCCCACGGCCCCAAAAAGGGTGATTGGGAGAAGTGCTCCGTATCCCATAATCAACTGGTGAAGTTGCAGACACAGGGATTTCTTCCCCCCGTAGATCTAGTCCCTGTTCGAGTCGGATTGGCTTCCTTCAACGGTGGGGAGCAGGCGGAGAATTTCCCAAACCCAGGGGGGAACGAGTATGCTTTGTTCCCTACTTGTTCAGAGGTGTCGTATTTCCAATCCATCCATTCCTCCGAGGTCTACTAGAGTATTATGGCCTCCAGCTACAAAATTTCACTCCTGCCTCCATCCTGCATATTGCGGGTTACGTTGCTCTTTGCGAGTTATTCCTGGGTTACGAGGCTCATTTTGAGTTATGGAAGAAGCTATTCTGCCTCGTCCCTCATAATCAAGAGGGGTCAATATTTCAAGTGGGCGGCGCCGAAATATGGCGTATCACCGGGACCAGATATCTGTCCGGCACGCTGAAGAAGACATCCGAAGAATGACCTTCTAAATGGTTCTATATTTAGGATGTCTCCCTTCCCGACCCAGTCCGAATGGGTCTTCCTGAATTTTCAAGTGCTCCATTGAAGAAACGCCTGAGCTGGCGTCCCCGCAGTCCCAGGGAGGGAGATAGCACGAAAGTCCATCAGTTGATGAGCAAGATAAAGACGCTCACCCAATCCGGATTGCCAATAGTCGAGGTTATGGCGATATCCATAATGTGGGGGATCCAGCCATTCCAATACCGAGGGCGCCCTATGTGGCACTTCAACAGAGAGGATGACGCCACCCACTGCAGTCGAAAGGGTCCAGACACCCCCGCCGCTTTGGCGAAAATACTGTCCGGATTGTACAAAGGGGAGAAGAGCAGTTCATCCGCATTAAGCCCAGAGATGGATTTTCCATGTACAACCCTCCCAGCTGGGTGAGTTTCCATCCCACTACCAAATTTACTCCCTGAGTCAGTTTCCATAGATATTAATCCGTCCATTTCAAACAGGAATGGCGGAAGGTCACTAAGGAGTTCCACAGTCCCGCACCATAGCCAGAGGACCACAACCGGGCCCTTGACCCCGAATTCATAGAAGATCCAGATATATTCGTGGAGCTCGGGGAAGGAGTGTTCTACCAGGCGAGCTATGATGGCACAGAAGTGGCGATCATCGCTGACTATCCCGGCCTTCTCCCTACATTGCATGTAAGTAATCAGGAGACTTATCCTTCGGAAGAATTTTCTCATTCTACCTCACTCACCGCATTGTCTCGTGCTCAAAAGGGAAGGTGATCGGCCCGCCACGCTGCACCTGATGTGACTCGCAAGAAAGCGGCGCCTACGCCGGGCAGACCTTCGAAGAGGAGGCAAATAGAAACATGGCCGAGCCTTCATCATAGTTGTATGGTTTTAAATATGCGCCATGGCTGTCACTTTGGAGTATGACGCTATTCATTGTGTTATCAGGAAAAACATTTGCCAGACTATGTCCGGGGATCCTGCCGGTCATGCCTCCACTAGTCAGATTCTGGAGCCTGTTTCAAGGACTGAGGCTAACGCGGAAGTGACACCGGATTGTCCTTCTACGGAGGATTCATATAAGCTATCCATCACAAATTCGGAAGTGGAAAGTGCCATGAATCATCAGCGTCGGTGGGCCGCTCTTCGCGACCCCGGGTTTTCAGAAGAGGCTTTCAATGTATTCAACTCGGGTGATGCGTACATCGGAGCTGCTCGAGATGGGCTTGCCAGAGCCACTGACCAATATTTGAAGGCTATGCAGGTAAGTTCACACTTGCATAATTTTGATAATTATATACCAGTAGCCCCCGAGACTTGAAGCAGTTTGAACCAACTGATTTGAGGATCGTTGTATATCCAGGTGCTCACGGAGAAGAACAACCTATTGTCTCAGGAGCTAGAAAATTGTTGGACCCAGCTAGCCACTGCTACCACCGAACTGGAGAAAGCCAAGAAGGCAGCATCTGGTAATGATACCCTCCCTCGAGAAAACACAATCATAAGCTAGGATCAATAATATGGGTGGATATCTTATGATAGAGTCGTCAGATTGTCCGGGAGAGGTATCGAAAGTCGCACAGGCGGGGGGTCCAGAAGCTCAAAGGCAACTGGGCGTGGGCGAATGTATACTGACACGTGTTAGGGAGGAGAAGAACAAACTCCAAGATTCCCACACCAAGGTGGGCGAAGAGCTAAAAGATGTGCCGGCCCCGCTGGCTGACTCTGTGAAGGAGAATAAGAAGCTACGAGGCGGCATTTTTAGTATGTGTTCAAATTTACTTTTACATAGTACGGCAAGGAAAGGAACTGATAGAGTTATGTCTGTAGGTATGCTGACCGGCCGTCCCAAAGAGGAGATGTCCGGATCTTCAGACGATCTGCTCCAAGAGCTATCGCAAATGCACGTGAGAGCTCGGCAGGCGATGCAAAGCATTTCCAAGGCCTTATGGCCATCCGACTCCCCTCCAGGAAGTATGGAGGGGCTTGTACATCTATTCAAGGGAGCGCGGTGGCGCTTCCGATTATGGAAGATATCGGCCTGCCGGGAAGGTGCACGAGAGGCCTGTGCCATGGTGAAAACTTGGTATACCAAGCTCGACCCGAATCACATGGCCTGGGTCGGACCATTAGGGTCAAATGGAAAAGAAATTCTTGTCAGTTTGGTATATGACCAGGTATAGGTAGACGCCATGTATTCCCAACAGCATTGTAGGCTAGATAGCCTGTTGGATGGCATAGAGGAAGAAGTTTTTGAGTCCAAGTGACTATGTACTCCAATTGACAAATTTGTCCCTAGACGGATTGTAAAACGATTGTCATGGCAGACCTTTTCACTTCGACCTCTGGACCCGAAGGTGCGGAGTGTTTCCGAATACCCGCTCGGTAAGATATACCGGGGTACGCATGGAAACCAAGCGTAGGGGTCATAGTTGCTTGAACAGACAAGTATCCGACTAGCTATGTTATATTACATTTTTTATCGTAAGAAACATCTTCCAGAGAGAATAGTTCTGTTAAGGGTTCCTTTCCCTGGGTCAGCATGCGTTAATCGTGCATGTCAGAACTGTGTTTGAAAAAACCACAACATATATAACATATGGTGGTTCATAACGTGACAAGTAAAAACATCTTTAGTCCACCGACCGAATATTCACTTAAGAACGCTAGCTTTCGGCTTGACCCAGTCTGAGGTACACATCCGGATCACCCGGTAGTAACAATCGCAGAGGTGCTCCCTTTATGCCCTAGCCGAACTAACAGGAATGTAGGGCATAAGCACACGAGCCAGGCAACCCAACTTGGCCAAAACTTAAGTCATATCGATGCATATAATGGCGAAGAAAAGGTAGATATGCGGAAAAGACACATATGTGATGAGCTTGATGCTCGGAAAATAATAATAATAATAAGCTTCTGTATAGGAAGCTCCCATGTATAATTGACGTACATATTTGAGAATGTGTGCGTCGTAGCGTCTTAGCCGCACAAGAGCCTTATGGCTTGAAAAAAGGAAACGTGAAAAGAGAGGAAAATAAATAATGGAAACAAAAATGGAAAAAGGAGACGAAAGAAGAGTCCGGCGCTAGGTATAGAATCTTCCAAGTCTCGCCGCGTTCCATGGGTTCGGCTCTAGGTGGTTGTCTGATGCATCACGCAGGCGGTACGCTCCTCTGGTGAGAACTTTGGCAATGATGGAGGGACCCTCCCACTTGGGCTTGAGTTTTTCCTTTTTCTTCTCTGGCAAGCGTAGAACGAGTTCACCAACATTATAAGTCTTGGCCCATACTTGTCTGCTTTGATATCTGCAGGTCTGTTGTGGATAGAATGCGGAACGGGATTTTGAGACGTCACGCTCCTCTTCCAGGGCATCTAGGTTGTCCTGCCGATCAAGGTCGACCTCTCTCTCTTCATACATGCGCACTCGAGGTGAGTCATGAATAATGTCGCAGGATAACACAGCCTCTGCGCTGTACACCATCAATAAAGTTGTATATCTGGTAGAACGATTGGGCATGGTCCGCAACCCCTAGAGTACGAAGTCGAGCTCCTTGACCCAGTGCTTGTCTGATTATTTCAAAGACCGCACTAGTGTGGGTTTAATGCCACTCATAATAAGACCGTTGGCTCGTTCGACTTGACCGTTGGTTTGTGGGTGATAGACGGAGGCGTAATCGAGCTTAATGCCCAGATTAGCACACCAGGTTTTTACCTCATCGGCTGTAAAATTGGAGCCGTTGTCGATGATGATGCTGTGTGGAACACCATAACAGTGCACAACACCAGATATAGAGTCTATCTCTGGTCCGGCTTCGGCCGTTTTAACTGGTTTGACTTCTATCCACTTAGTGAATTTATCCACCATGACCAACATATATTATTTCTTATGGCTTCCTCCTTTAAGGGGTCCGACCATATCAAGCCCCCAGACTGCAAAAGGACAAGTGATGGGGATTATTTGTAGAGCGGTGGGTGGCATATGGCTTTGGTTGGCGAAAAGTTGCATCCGACGCAATGTTGGACAAGGTTCTGTGCGTCTACTTGGGCTGTCAGCCAATAGAAACCGGTACGGAAGGCCTTGCTTACAAGAGCCCGAGCTGCGGCGTGGTGACCGCTGAGACTGGCATGAATTTCAGCCAAGAGCTGCCGCCCTTCTTCCTCGGAGATACTTCTTTGAAGTACTCCGGTAGCGCTTTTCTTGTAGAGTTCTCCCTCGTTAGCCTTGTAGGCTTTAGAGTGCCGCAAAATGCAGCTTGTGTCATTCTGATCCTAAGGGAGTTCTCGCCTATTAAGGTAGGCCAAGAAGGATTCGGTCCATGGGGCAATGACTGCCATGATGAGATTGGTAGACAGTGTAATTTTGGTTGCTGAGCCCCCGGTGATGTCAGTGTGTTCGCAGTCTGGGGTTGTAGACGGGTCCGGATTATTGTTGCCGCTCTCCCCTTGCCACACCATGGATGGCTTGAAAAACCTTTACAGGAAGATGTTAGGTGGGGCGGGGTCGTGCTTGGGGGCCATGCAAGCAAGGACGTCCGCCGCTTGATTACTTTCTCGAGCCACATGGTGAAACTTGAGCCCCTCGAACCGAGCTGACATTTTGAGGATGGCGTTACGGTAAGCCACCATGTTTGGATCTTTGGCACCAAATCTCCATTTATTTGGGATATTCCGAGGTTTGAATCCCTGCGCACGTCTAGGCGTTGTATGCCCATGGAGACAGCCATCCCAAGACCATGCAATAAGGCCCCGTATTCGGCTGCATTGTTGGAGTCCGTGAATAATATTTGGAGGACGTACAAAATTGTATCTCCAGTAGGGGTTGTGAGGACAACACCTGCCACTAGGCCAGCCAACATTTTGGAACCGTCGAAGTGCATAACCCAGTTGGAATATGTGTCGTACTCTTTAGGGCGTTCGGCCTATGTCCATTCGGCGATGAAGTTGGCCAGTACATGAGATTTAATGGCCCGGTGCGGTTTGTATGTTATGTCGAATGGGAGGAGCTCAATGGCCCACTTTGCAATCTGGCCCGTGGCGTCGCGGTTGTTTATTATGTCATTAAGTGGTACCTCGGAGGCCACCTTCATTGAGCATTCTTGAAAGTAGTGTCGTAGCTTCCGGGATGCCATGAAGACCGTGTATGCTATTTTTTGGTATTGAGGGTACCGGGATTTGCATGGTGTGAGGACAGTGGATACATAGTATACCGGCTTATGAAGCGGGAATTTGTGTCCGTCCTCCTCTTGTTCGACGACGAGCACCGCATTTACAAATTGGTGTGTGGCTGATATGTATAATAACATTGGTTTGCCGATGTTTGGCGCGGCCAGGATTGGGTTGCGTGCTAGAAGAGCCTTTATTTCTTCCAATCTGGCCGTTGCCGCGTCCGTCCACTCAAAGTGATCGTTGCGTCGGAGAAGGTGATAGAGTGGCAATGCCTTTTCTCCTAATCTGGAGATAAAGCGGCTTAAAGCTACCACACATCCGGATAGTTTTTGGACTTGTTTGAGATCTGTTGGTGTAGCCAATTGTGACAAATCTCGGATTTTAGCTGGGTTTGCCTCATTTCCCCTGTTGGAAACGATGGAGCCCAACAATTTTCCAGCGAGAACGCCGAAAACACACTTTTCTGGATTGATCTTGATGTCGTATGTTCGGAGGTTGTCGAATGTGAGACGTAGATCGTCTATTAATGACTCGACGTGCCTAGTTTTGATGACTACGTCATCCACGTATGTTTCAACTGTCTTGCCGATTTGTTTCTCCAGGCATGTTTGAATCATGCGTTGATAGGTGGCACTGGCGTTTTTGAGCCCGGAAGGCATAGTGTTGAAAAAGGCCCGTATGGGGTGATAAATGTCGTTGCGGCTTGATCGGACTCCTTCATCTTGATTTGATGGTATCCGGTGTATGCGTCGAGGAAACGCAATTAGCCGTGTCCTGGGGTAGCGTCGATAATTTGATCGATCCGGGGGAGGGGGAAGGGATCCTTAGGGCAGGCCTTGTTGAGGTCTTTGAAATCGACACATAGACGCCAGGATTTATCCTTGTTTGGTACCATCACCAGCTTTGCTAGCCAGTCCGGGTGTTTTATCTCTCTGATGAATCCGGCCTTGAGTAACTTGGCTAGCTCCTCCCTCATGGCTTGTCGTTTGGGTTCGGAAAAGCGCCGCAATGTTTTCTTGACCGGCTTGTATCCCTTCAATATGTTTAGGCTGTATTCGCCCAGCCTGCATGGGATCCCTGGCATATCAGAAGGGTGCCACGCGAATATGTTCCAGTTTTCGCATAGGAACACCCGTAGTGCAGCGTTGACCGTGGGGTCCAGTTGTGCCCCGATGGATGCTGTCTTCATGGAGTCCGTTGGCTGGACTTAGAATTTGACTATTTCATCAACTGGTTTAAAGGAGGTGGATTTGGGTTGCTTATCAAGGATGACATAGTCCCTATCCACCGTGGAGCGCAACACGGTTAATTCTTCGGCCGCGAGGGCTTCAGACAATGCCTCGAGGGCCAAGGCTGTGGTTTTGTTTTTGGCGCGGAGTGCTATGTCCGGATCACTAGCAAGAGTGATGATACCATTGGGCCCGGGCATCTTGAGCTTCATGTACCCATAATGGGTTATAGCTTGGAAGGTTGCAAATGCATCTCGCCCTAATAAGGCGTGATATCCACTGTTGAAAGGGGCCACTTGAAAGGTTATCTCTTCGGACTGATAATTCTTCGGCGTGCCGAATACCACATCGAGTGTGATTTTTCCCGCACATTGCGCCTCCCGTCTAGGAATAATTCCTCAGAAGGTCGTCCTACTTTGCTCAATGTGGCTCCTGCCTATTTCCATTTTGTGGAGAGTTTCCTCGTAAATGAGGTTTAGTCCGCTGCCGCCGTCCATGAGCACTTTGGTAAGACGAAAGCCGTCCACGATAGGACTGAGGACCAATGCGGCTGGTGCCCAGAGTGTTCTGAATTTTCATTCGTCACTAGCATTAAAAGTTATGGCCATGTTGTTCCAGGGGTTTATTGCTGCGACTTGGCAGACTTCGGCGAGGCTGTGGAGTGCCCTTTTGCGCCTATTGTTTGAGGCGAAAGTCTCGAAGACTGTCAACACTGTAGGGTTGTTGTTCTGCGGTATTTTTGGTGAGGGTATCCTCGCTACTCTTGGCCACTTGCCGGAGTATCCAACATGCTCTAAGGCTGTGGGTTGTACGGTATCCGGTGTTGTGTGTATTTGCATGGCCTATCGAGCCATCCCTCCAGAACGGTTCCGCGCCCCGTAATAGGCTTCGTTTTTTTGTTATTGGATCCGGCGACCGACGAGGGTGCATCCTTTTTGTCCGGACGAGGATTTGAGTGGAAACCGGTGGCTCCCAAGAGGCCGCCTGAGTTTTCCAGGCGCTTTCCGTTGCGCAGTACTTCTGTACTATGGTTGCCAAGTCAGCGAAGTGTGATACGTGAAGGCGGTTATTTGCATTGAGGATTCCCTCGTCCATGCAATTTTTGTAGAATAATGAGATTGCGTCTTCATTGCGGCAGTCTTTGATCTTGTCCTTGACAAGGAGGAATCTGGCCCAGAAGTGATGGACCATTTCTTGGGACTAGTGTCTGATGTGGGTAAGATCGCTTGTATCTGGGTGGGTGGGTGCATTTAAGTCCGAACCCGGACCCAATCTGGGATCCGGAGTTTGAGAAACTTCTGAGCTTAATAGTTCAGGATCTGGGATGTCAACTAATTTTTTAGGCCCATAGTCCGACTCTAGGTTCGGAGTATGGGGCACGTCTTCCCGCGGGCGGGTATCCGGCTTTGTGAGCTCAAAAAGCCGAACATAGTTCATCCTCAATATAGAGGAAGAGTTGTTGTATTGCTCCTGCACTACCGCTATTTGATTGGTGATCGGCGGAGATTCAATTTCTCCCTGATCGGGTTTATGCCCAATCTGATCGTAGTCCGTAGCGACTCCCAACTCGGCGATGGGATCTAGGTTCGTTTAAAGACGACAACTTCATCGGATCCATCTGTCTGGAGTATTCTAAGCTAATGCAGAGGCGATTTTTGATGACCCGAGAAGTCATCGCCGGCTTGACGGCCGAACGGGCGGTCATAGTGAAGCCGCCCAGCCGGAGGGTTTGGCCTGAGGTCAGGGCTCTTCCGGAGGTGATGTTGTCCTTGATAACAAGGCGGGCCATGAAGCCTATCTTCAATGTCACAGCGGAACTCTCAATGAAAGCACCAATGTCGGTGTCAAAACCGGCGGATCTCGGGTAGGGGGTCCCGAACTGTGCGTCTAAGGTCGATGGTAACAAGAGACGGGGGACACGATGTTTACCCAGGTTCGCGCCCTCTCTATGGAGGTAATACCCTACTTCCTCCTTCATTGATCTTGATGAATACGAGTATTACAAGAGTTGATCTACCATGAGATCATAATGGCTAAAACCCTAGAAGTCTAGCCTATGGGATTATGATTGTCCCCTATGAACTAAACCCTCCGGTTTATATAGACATTAGAGGGCGCTAGGGTTGTGCAAAGTCGGTTACAGAGAAAGGAATCTACATATCTGAATTGCCAAGCTGGCTTTCCACGCAAAGGAGAGTGCCATACGGACACGGGAAGAAGTCTTTTGTCTTGTATCTTCATAGCCCAACAGTCCTGCCCATGTATATAGTCCGGCTGTTCGAGGACCCCTTAATCCAGGACTCCCTCACCTGTGATCAACTCAAAGCCTTGGAGCAGCCCAAACGATCAAGGACTACATGCTAGACATGAAATTAACGCAAGGTGCAGCGTGATGCTAGAGTTCACGCGGTGACCGCGTTGGTCCAAGCGTGCTGGCATGTCGACGACGCCCTCTTTGTCGCACCTGAGCTTCTGTTGAGCTCGTGCTCGCTTCCCAGCTTGCCGCACCTTGGCAAACCTCGTCACAATCGCCGTCCCGATGCCATTAACTCGCTATTGTGGTGGCTAGCCCTATTTATAGAGGCCTTGGTCCTCTTCCCAAATATTGAGTGGGAAGGGATCCAACAACGACCATTCTGCAAGGGGACAGCTAGTAAAAGCTATCCTGACTGAAGGTGGTCTTCTCTTGTCAAAGGTGCTGGTGGTGATGCCGTCTTGGGCTCCATGGTGACCTCCGTCCTGCCGTCCTGTTGGTCTTGGTCTTGTTGCACCGATATGGAAACCTTTGCCTGATGCCTCGGTACTCCACGCCTGTGCTTGCCCCCTTAGCACCAAAGGGGAAACGAGGACACTGTGCGGGCTACCGCCTGCCTGGCCTTGGTCGTCATGGCTTGCGTCATGAGGACCTCGCAAGGTACCCCTTGCCTTGATCTCTCCGCCTCCTCGCGAGCCTGCCTGGTGAGGCCACTCCTGAGGAGGCCTTGCATCGTCCACCCCGCGAGGCTTGGCCCCTCGCGAGGGTCTTGAGGGTTGGTTGATGAAGATGGGCCGCACTGGGCCACTGGTTGAGCCACGCCGCAGGCTGCAGGCAGCCAAGTCTGGGGATCCCCGTTCCCAGAACGCCGATATTAGCCCCCGGGCCTAAGGCCGCTCGGACTTGGCTTAGCGGCGAAGCCAAAGGGCAAGTGCGGAGCGTCGCAGGCCCCAACAGCTTGCGGCCTTGGCCGACGCGTGGTGACTAATTGGACGTGGGCGTCTCCGCTTCCCCACGCTGCCTCGACAACTGCCCGACTTGACGAGTCCCTGCTGCATGAAAAAAGGGTCATCATTACCTGCGATCGTGGAGGTCGACGGTTGGCCTCCCTTAGGATATAAATGAGGGGGGGGGCAATAGGCCCCGTTGCCCATCTCTTCTTGCTCCACCTGCTTCTTCTTCCCTGCTCCAACTCCAGTCTTGACGACTATGGTGCTGATCCGCAGGTTCTCGGCCGAGGAGAAGGGGAAGGCTCCCCCGGACGGGCCCGATCCACTCCCGCCGAAGAAGAGGCCAGTCCACCGCCGTGGTGAGGTCATGGGGCTGGAGATGACGAGGCCTTGGTGCGAAAGGCCACCTCCTGGGTTCCCGCTAACCATGTATGCCCAGGCCGAGGGCTCCGGAGAAAGGGACAACAAGCAACGCCACCCACGCCGCAGGCGAGGTCGGGGAACCGCGGCGATGCGCGCCGTTGCTCCTGGAGTCCACGCCGCCGACTCCTCTCACGAGCTCGTGCTGCACGCGATGATGCCTCCAAGCACCTGGATCCGTTTCCCTTCGTTCTTCTCCACTGAGATGCCACCGAGGGGGCCTCTCAAGCTTTGGCTGCAGCACGCCGACTGTGGCACTCCAGTGACCGGCGCCCCCGACAAGATCTTCATGACCCAAGGCTGGGGCGAGGTCGCCCGAGTTTGCCGAATGAGGGGTGCCCTCGTGATTCATTTTGAATACGATGGCGCCTCCTTGTTGTTCTTCAAGGTCTTCGATGCGGAAGGTCGCCGCCTGGAGTGCTGCCCCAGAGGGGGCAGTCAGGAGATCGACGCGACTAGGACTGGGCCCGCCGTCTTCTCTCCCTACGGCTCCTCCGGCAGCAGCAACAAGGCTTGGGAGTCCAGCGACTCTCCTGAGCTCTTCGAGACTCCGGAGACGAGTAGCGACAGCTACATGCCCCGAGCTTGCGCCGCGCTAGGGGCAAGGCGGCAACATCGGGCCATCACCACCGCTGATCTGGATGGGGTTGGCGCCAACCTCTCATGGCCCATTGTTGATGATGGCGTGGGCCACATAGGCGCATGTAGTTAGGGCTTCTCGAGGTTTTTTCCTTTTGTTCCCTGTGAGGAATCAAGAAACACCCCGCAGGGGCGTGTAAAGGGTCTGCTATCTCTTTTTTGATGTTATCCTTATTATGAAATCATGCGAATGCTTGTCCTGTCCCGGCTTGGTTCCCCCTTTCTAACCTCGCAGTGACTTGGTGCTCTACGCTGACAGGTCCTGGTCCCCGGGCAGGCTTCAGCCGTCGCTGGTATGCCAGGTCGCGATGCCGTGGTCAAGGCCAGGAGGTGAGCGGCCCGAGGTACAGTAAGAGCCCCTGAGGCGCGATCCTCAGGAGGTCCCCTTTAGCGTGCAAGCAGCCACCAAGAGGTGAGAAACGAAGGCAACATTGCTGCCACAGGGCCGTAGCAAGTGAGAATCTCATGTTGCAACTATTAGCTATTCCAGGTGTAGAACTTATCTTTGTAGTCTGGAGTCGTTCCCTTGCGTTACGCCAGGTTTGTGCGTCAGCGACCGTGGTGCAGCTAGGTCAGGCCCTCGCGAGCCTCCCCCTTCTTCCCGCACTCTCCTTCATGCTCTACATCCTCAGGTCCTGGCCCTCGAGCGAGCTCAGCCACTGCTGGTATGCCAGGTCGTGATGCTGTGGTCAAGGCCAGGGGGTGAGTGCTGGAGAGCTAGTAAGAGCTCCTGAGTTGTGATGCTTAGGAGCCTCCCTTTTAACGCGCAAGCGGATCACATGGGAAAGAGAGAGAGAGAGAAAGAGAGAGAGAGAGAGAGAGAGAGAGAGAGAGCTCGTGGTGCCACCCGCTATAGACCTCAGGAGGTTCCTGCAAACCAGCACGAGAAAAGCACGGGTTGCCATTATGATTGCCGGCTGGCCATTGGTTGCTCCGAGAGAGTGGTGAGGGCACTGAGGCCTTGGTGAGGTGACGCGCGCGGGGCTGCCGCGGGCCAGAGCTCGACCGCTCAGATTTGTCGGCATTGCTTGGACGGACCCATGCACAAGCACCATGCCAGCGCGAGCGGCTCCAGTGGTAGATGTCAGTCGAGAAGGCGATAATCACAGGCAAGTTCGGCATGAAGGGTAAATCAGCTTAGGTAAATGCAGTCCTGCCTTGGTCTTATAAAGGGCTTTGAGGTATGTTTTTAGAAACCTTTTGGAGATTGGCATAGTATGAGTAGTAGTCCCTGATGCACTGTCCGGCGAAAGAGAGAGAAAGCCGGACAGGGGATCAAATCATCTGCTTTGCAGGAGACTCAGTTAATGACGTGTATCCCTTTGTTTGAAAACAGGCGTCTGCAGAGACGACCGCCGCTCATAATGCGGAGGTGTCTAGACTAAAGCAGAGTCTGGAACGGGTCGAAGAGGAACTTGGCCGTGTGAAGAAGCAATTGGAGGACAAGCAAGGTATGTCAAAACCTTGTCCTAAATTCGGCACGAATGAGTAGTTGTACCTTATTAAAATATTTTTATTGTATGCTCTAGGAGTGAGTGCTGAATTTGAGGCACTGAAGAAGGTTGTGGCCGAAGCCAACGAGAAGGCCGCTGCTGAGCAGGCTCTTCATGAGAAACATGAGGCTAGGGTCATTGAAGCTGAGCGAGAGCCCCAGGGGGCTGCGAAGAAAAGTGAGGCCTTGGAGCAGAGTTTAGCAGGGAAAGAATCCAAACTCGCCCAAGCTCTCCAAGCTGCGGAGGATGCTCGGGCAGAAGCCCGAGGTGCTCTGCAGGACGAGGCACGGAAGGTTGCGGCTGGTAAGGCCTTTTGTACTCAAGGCCATTTTTTCATAGTAATGGGGGCTCTAAGCGACAAGGTGAATTCTTGTTTCTCCAGGTGTGTTTGCGGACCTGCCCCGAAGCATATCAGATGCTGCCCAATTCTACCGTACTAAGGAGAAGAAGTCTGCGGAGAAGGATTTCTAGTCGTGGTATTTGGCGCCGAATTATCCGGTGCCCTTTATCGATCAGCTGAAGCAGCTGGTCGAACTACACTAGGCGGCCGAACTAGCCATGAAGGACTTGGTTGTCTGGCTGTGGCCCGCGGAGCCAATTCCAAGCAGTTACTTCGGACTCGTGAAGCTCGATGTCATTAAGCGATCAGTTTGCATAGAGGGTGCGCACATGGCGTTTGCCCATGCGAAGGTGCACTGGAGGAAGCTTGATGCTGAGAAGCTGATGACCGAGGGACCACCGGAGGGTAAGGAGCATCGCAAGCCCGAGTTATACTATGAAGGTGTCCTGAAAGGAGCCCGCCTTGCGACGGATCAGTGTACCAAAGATACTATATTTCCCTAAAGGCAGTCGTGCCATTCTTTGTAATGCAGGATAATGGCACTTTTATTATTTATTGCATGTTTATGTGAACGTTTGTTCTTCCTGTGCAGCCGTTTAGTGTATATAAAACCTGAGAGTTGGCCAGTCGTCGGCTTCTGCCCCCACGTGAAAAGTATGGGGGTGTTCGGGACATACCTGAACACTCTTTATCCCATTGTTGGGTCCTTTTAAGGAGGTCTTCCTCACCACGAACCAGGCAATCAGACTATAGGGCTTTATCACTCTCACACAGCCATAGGAATTTTGAGTATGGTGGGCGCATCCCCTGGTGTTTGGAAGACCGCACTAGGGGCTCTATCGGCGCCTGATCGGAAAACCGATCCATCGCACTTTGCATTTATAATGGCATTATGCGGATTAAATCTTTAAAGATTTTACAACCTCTCGAACAGCTAACCAGCTCTCGCCGTATCATGGCAGCTAGTTTTCGGCGTTCTCTACTGAGGTGCTAGTCTGGCAGAACCAGGACACAATCGCAGTAGTTCTCCCAGTGCTACCTTAGCCGATAGAGCGGAACGTAAGGTACCAAAACATGGGAGCCGGGCAAACCCAACTAATGACCCAAGACATGATTCGGAGCTAATGCATATAATGCTATAAGTTTGGGGTGCCGAGCGACCGAAAAGGTGGCTAGACTTTGTTGCCGTATTATGAGTATTATGAAGCCCCTGGTATAGTGGGGCATAACACGATGTACGGGTGCCGTTATGAAGAAAAATCGTCAATAAGAAACGACGGCCGGTGAGTGTTATTTAGGTCTACGTATTGTAGTAGAATGACATGTCTATGTAGTCCTACTTATAAAAAGAGGTGAGCTGGCGGAACCTGTCGTGTCCGGAATGGAGGAGGCTGTGTACGGATCCGAAATGCATCCGGGCTGTCTCCTTTGGGGGGGGGGTTACTTATGTGTTCCCGCCTTGTGCATCCGAGCTGATTCCGCCTCGCTAGTCCTGTTCTGCGCCAAAGTTAGTCTGTAAGGACGAATGCTCTAAAGGCAGCTGCATGCCTTGTTGTGGTTGAACTGTGGGTGCCTAATCGGAGCCTGGCTGAACCAGGGTATCATGCCGTAAAGTATCTCGGACTCCTCAGTTGGTGTCCGGGTAGTTGGCTGCCGAATCAAAATTTGACAAACATGCACGTCTCGCTATTCCAGCAGCGGTATGATTTCCACTCTAAGGGTGGGGTTCGGCCTTGCCCATAATTGTGACTATGTAACACAGGACTGGCCTAATGTTGTACCGCGTTGGATCTAGCCAATGTGTTTCATCCCGGTAGTATGTGGTAATTGCTGTATAAGGGGACAGTGCCGAAGACTTATTCTTCGGCGTGGTATTTGTTTGGTGGTCCGAAGACAACCGTTGGAGTGGTGGGCCAATAAAACTTGGCCTTTGCACCTGGCATCTTTTAGAAGATGTTATTGATAGTTTTGTGCAGCGGGGCCTCGTGTGAGATGGAGACCCCGGACTATTGGGTCGATAGTGAGTGCAATTAAATTTCTATGGTTGATGTTGTCCGGACGGTCGATGTGATCGCGGAAGATCGGTCGTACTTTTGTAATGTGGAGGATCTTCTTTTGACTTTGCCATGTTTGATTGGTCTTTCGTTGTTGGAAACCTCCCTTCATTGTTTCCGACGCACAACCAACCGTTTTGTTTTGAGGATCCGACATTCTCTATTAGTATGCTTGGCCGTCCTTCTAGGGGTACCATGAATTTCACATGGTTGATCGAGTATGCTGCTCGGGCCGGATGGGCTTGAGTTGTTCTTTTTCCGCTAATCGGACTGGGGGCCGCTGAATTCGGCACCAACTTCCTTGACTTGACGCTTATGACGATTGCATCAAGATTTGTGGATGCTCCCCCACGTTTCCTGCGTATTGTCCCGGACTGTGGTGTGTTGGCGCCGGGGTGTGGGCTTTAGGTTCTCCTTCTTAGGTTGAGGTAGTGAATTGTGCCTTGGGTTACTTTTGGTGGGACGGTCGAGTATGTATTCCTCGGTGGCCAGGACCCTGGTCCATCTGTCTATGAGCAATTCTTGGTCGGCTTTGAGCTGCTGTTGTTTCTTTTGCAGGCTTTTCGCCGTGGCTATGAGCCGTCGCTTAAAGCGAACTTGCTCCACGGGATCTTCGGGAACACCGAATTCGTCGTTGCCGAGGCTCACCTCGTCTTCGGAGGGGGGCATGTAGTTGTCCCTTTCCAAGTATCCTTCCGCCGCCTATCCGGCCTGCTCGAAGGCAAGCTGGTCGAGATTGTATTCATCTTTGGCACCGTATGGATTGTTTTTGACTGCTGTGCCGGTATTGTTGTGGCGGGGCTTGAGGAGGCGCTGATGACGTTCATACTTTGCCTTCTTCCTTCATAGGTTATCCTTGATTGCCTCATCGCCATTGGTTTCTTTCCGAGTGTCCATCATATATATATATATCATATGAGGGGGTGGTTGTCCACCGCCCCGTGGGCGGTGGTTCCTGTTCTTCTCCTGCATCGTCGTCCACACTGTCGATGTATTCAGAATCGAGGTCAAGCACGTCGGTTAAATCATCAATCGTGGCAATGAAGTGGGTGGTGGGTGGGCAACGAATTCCTTAGTTGCCTGCTTCCCACTCGAGCCGGACATAGTTCGGCCAAGAGTCTCCTGACAAAGAGAGAGACTTTAACGAGTTCAGCACGTCGCCAAAGGGCGAGTGCTGGAAGATATCCACAGTGGTGAACTCCATTACCGGAGCCCAACCAGATTCGGCGGGCTCGGGAGTGCGTGGACTGGAACCTACAGCCGGATACGAGTCCGGGGGTCCGGTGTCACATGCTTCCTTGGGGGTGAGGCCTGTGTTCGGCTCTACCGCCGATGAGTGTGCGGCCTCCGGGGAGGGGTCCATCCACCCGTCCTCGGGCAACGCAATCAGCTCCGGATTTAGGTCCG
>NC_057801.1:367723330-367725385 GCF_018294505.1 Triticum aestivum | reverse complement strand
TTGCTGCTGTTGTTGCTGCTGTTGCTGCTGTTGTTGCTGTTGTTGTTGTTGTTGTTGCTGTTGTTGCTGTTGTTGCTGTTGTTGTTGTTGTTGTTGCTGTTGTTGTTGATGTTGCTGCTGTTGTTACTGCTGTTGCTGCTGTTGTTGTTGCTGTTGTTGCTGTTGTTGCTGTTGTTGTTGTTTTTGTTGTTGTTGTTGTTGTTGCTGCTGGTGCTGCTGCTCTTCTATGTATATCTAGACATCATCAGAAAATTACGGTAACATTCTTCCTTGTTGCTATGTAGCCTAGGATTGCATATTTAGAGATTAAGTGCAGTGCATGTTGCTATGTGGCCTCAGATATATTTACATATGGCCTTAGTTAACCTAACGATAAATGTGTTCTAGATATATTTAGTTAAATGTCCGATTCACCAATTAGTCCCTTATCAGGCCCCGGCCTATATGGTACTAGCTACCGATATCCTGAACATTGAGTATATATAAGCCATGGGATGAAACTAACCTTGATGGAAAATAGCAGTCGTTACCAAAATTGTCCTGTGTAGGTACATCGAGAGGCATGTTAAGCACAACAGGCTAAACATCAACCAAATATATCCATGGCAGACAAAATAATCTCCAAAAGATAGCTTCAATGTGCAGGTTTAAGCACGCTAGTAAAACAAAACAAGTGGAAAGGTGTCTTAACTAGAACAGGCCTAACATTTAACAACAAGCAAACATAGTCATTCAAACTGG
Organism: Triticum aestivum; assembly: GCF_018294505.1. Taxonomy (NCBI): domain Eukaryota; kingdom Viridiplantae; phylum Streptophyta; class Magnoliopsida; order Poales; family Poaceae; genus Triticum; species Triticum aestivum. The sequence continues at coordinate 367,724,644 of NC_057801.1, read as the reverse complement.
TATTGTGCCAGTCTAAGTACACTAGTTATTGTTAAATAAAAATGGAAAGGCGTGTTAACTACAAGATGCAGCAACCAAATGTAGTCATTCATAGTGGTATTGTTGAAACTGGTATTGATGAAATTGAATTGCACAGTTCATACTTGCACATATAGAACATCACGTTCTGAATAACTAGAATAAACAAGGCATACTATGAACAACCAAAGATAGCATTTGAAATTGGACATATGCTAACTACAAACAACCGAACAATCAAAAAACTTTAAAAGAGGCATATGCTAGCTATACAGGCTTAACAACAAGCAAATATATGCATTCCTATCGATATGTTTAAAACTGGATTGATGAAATGTACTGCACAGTAAATAATTGCACATATAGAGCATCACATTGTGAACAACTGAAATAAATAAGGCATATTGCAAACAACCAAATATAGAAATTAAAACTGGACATATTCTCACTACACTACAAAAGGGACTCGACAAAACAAATCATGGGTTCCCCCCTATGAAGAGGCACGACAAACAAATCATGGGTTTCCTCACTCATCATAGATGGGCTCGTTCCCATGGGAAGAGCACGGACACTAGATGCGGTCCATGTTGTCGCAGATGGGCTCCTTCCCCTTGGAAGAGCACGGATGTAGGGTGCCCTCCCTCATGTCGCAGACGGGCTCTTTCCCCTTGGAAGAGCCAGAGAGGTGCCCTCCTCGTGGTCGCCGTCGATGAGGTCTAACTTGAAAGCTGTGGATCCCAAACCAGCATTGCAGAACGTGTCCTTTAGAAATGACAAAAGGGTCTCAATGGCGATGTAGGATGGCAAATTCTTGAGAGCGAGCCAGAGGAGATCAGCAGCGGGGCCATGGATGAGATGGACGGCAGTTGAACCCGAGGGGTTGGGGTGGGCCACTTAACCTGTGCCGTAGCCCGCCTCAGGCCATCGTTGTCGACAACCTCAATGTCGTAGCTGGCGTCCGCGACATACCCGCATACTCTAGCCCACTGATTGAGTGCCTGCGCCCAGTAATGGTCGTCAGCTTCCGCGGCGATGTTAGGCTAAGAGACCGTGATACACCTTTTTTGGGCCAGTCGCTCCTCGAGCTCCACAGGAAGCGTAGCCAGGCTTAGCCTGCGATGCTCTAGATTGGGGGATGGGGATCTATGGGAAAGGGGGCGTTTGGCAGGCGTCATCTAAGAAACTCAGGGCGGCCGGCGTATGGAGATTGGTGGGTAAGCTGCACGAGCAAACCGGCAGATGTTGACAATGGAGGCCTTGCGGTGGCGGAGGAGGCGACCTTGCTAGGGTTTC
>NC_057801.1:367722111-367722703 GCF_018294505.1 Triticum aestivum | reverse complement strand
CAGGGGGGCGGGGGTCAGTTTGAAAAAATGACACGGCTACTGAAAATTTTACTACGCGGGAGTCAAACGCAGGAGTGAAATGTCGGGGCTATTGAAAATTTGGATGATGGTGCATCGCACACGGTCTAGAGATAACAACCGTGTGTTATGAAACAGAAAAACCCTCGAGGCGGGTAGATATTTTTGAGGGATGAAGGCGGGATTGGGAACAAGAAACATCACACACGGTCAAAACATAATAACCGTGTGTTATCAAACAGAAAAAAGCTGCAGGCGGGTAGATATTTTTGAGAGGGGAAGCCTCGTGGAGCCCAATGTACTGTGCGGATGTGCGTGACAGGGGCACCGGTGTGGCACACAGTTAGTGTGTGTGAACCGTGTCTGTTGTGTCATCTGAGTTGTCTAATGTTCATAAATTTGGCGAAAAAAGATGCGGGAGAGGGTCAGAACATGAACACACTTGCATGTGGACCAAATATGTATGAAAAGGGTGGTTTGATGTTCAAATACCAAATGCAACTTCGATGTGGCACCTATCTCGCAAAGCGCACGGTATTGCTTGCCCCCCCCTCATGTAGACATGAAGGGAATC
>NC_057801.1:367720904-367721982 GCF_018294505.1 Triticum aestivum | reverse complement strand
GCCAGAGAGGCATCTCACCAAGATGGATCGTAAAATGGACCAAGAATAATCCACCTTGGTCGTACAACCTCTTTCTTGTTGTTGGTCAAAGTTATGGTCGTCCATGCGACCCCGGAGATGGTGGCCAGCTCGCCAATAATCACGCAAGTAGTTAGTCCCCGAAGAGAACCATTGCATGCATGTGGACCAAACATATGTATGGACAGGTGTGTTTTGAATACACAATGGAACAACTTTGATGTGGCACCGTGCTTACGAACCAGAAATCACCACCCTGAGTGAGGGTTAGGTTGATGATGCATATGTATGTCACACCACACTTCAAGCCTATGACGGGGATTCATGCATGCATGCATGCATAGTATGCGCTCAAACTTAATTAGGTCTGAATCTCACCATGACCTATACTACGATAACACGAACCAAAGGAAGAATCCGCAATGGTAACCTATCTTGTTGTCAGTCAAGGTGATCATGGATGTCCACGCAGGCCCACGAATATATAGGCTTGTCGCCGATAACCACGCGAGGGAGTATACCGTTCGAAGACAACCACTACATGCATATGTATGGAGGTGATGCATGCATGCATGTTTGAATACTATTTCACAACATTGATGTGGTGTGTGCGTCGAAAATCGTACAGTCCCCACACAGAGCGAGATCGGTTCATGACGTGTCGTTGTACTGGTCACTTCGACTCGATGGGAGGGATTCATGCATACACATGCATGAGTGTGCTCAAACTGTATCATGCCATCCCAGAGCATGACCTATATATATATATATAGGGCTGGACTATTCTGTTACTGGTAACAGAATATTATTCTGTTACCCTCTGGCTCTATATAGGAGCGATCCGACTAATCTGAAACTAACTCGATCCCCCACCATCGCCACGACCACCTACGGCGCCACCGCCGCCCCCCTCCCCCAGCTAGCCTCCGCCGGCCACTGCCTAGTGCGCCACAACCGGCCCCCTCCCCCAGCGCGCCTCCGCCAGCTCCTTCCCAGTGCACCGCAGCCGGCCCCTTCCCCCAGCGCACCTCCGCCGGCCCCTACCCAGTGTGCCGCAGTC
>NC_057801.1:367687204-367720494 GCF_018294505.1 Triticum aestivum | reverse complement strand
GCCGCCGTCGGCCCCCTACTCGAACGAGCCGCTGCCGGAACCCTGCCGGGCGCGCCGCTGCCCCCCTGCCCCAGCATGCCACCACGACGACCTCCCATTCCCAGTGCGCCGCCGCAGGCCCCCTGCCCCAGCAGCCACCGCCACGACCTCCCTCTCCCAGTGCGGCGCCGCCTAGCCCCTGCCTTCGAGCGTCGCCGTTCTTCGCGCACAACTATCCCACTGCTGCCTGACGAGCCAACTCTGTACTGAGGCTAGCCACGGTGGTCGATCACCGAGGGACGGCCGGTCCTTGCACCGGCGGCCGCACTCCTGACGTGTCTCGAGCGATTGCGCACATAGAGGTTTGCTCCCATCATCCTCCTCCTCCCAGAGTACGATGGAAATGGCGACAAACATCCAGTAGGTCCTCCTGTGCCTCTGCTCGCCTCGCTTTCACCACCGGCCAGCCATGCAAATCCATGTAAAAAAGTTCAGGTAAAGTGTGGATCCCTGTACAAAGTTCAGCTAAGTTCAGTACAAAAAGTTCAACTAATTTCTGGCAATGTTTAAGTTGAGTTCAGTAAAAAATTCAAGCTCAGTTTAGTCAAAAAACAATTAAGTCAAAAGTTGCATAATGCCCATTCTGCTTGCGCTGGTGCACTCCTGCTGTTTGTTGCTGCAGCAGGGTGATGTGAGTGAGTGAGAGAGAGAGAGATAGAAAATGGAATGATCTTCCACATTGACTAACTCGTGACACACTCGGTTCAGTTTCTTGATTTAGTCCAATTCAATTCCTAATTTTGTTTCAGTTCAATGGCTACTATCTCTCTTAGTTTTGATGCTTAATTACAAAGTCTATGTACATTAACAGCAAATAAGTTCAAGTATATCAATAAATGGAAGTTTAGGTATATGGAATTTGATTCTTGTTGGGTGTATACATGAGTATAAATGGATTTTCTTCTTGTTGAACGAAGTTGAACTTGTCGTTATGCGTCACGGTCGGGGGTGGGAGGCGTGCAGCGGCCGGAGGTGGGAGGCGCAAGACAGCCGGGGGTGGGAGACCCCCTGTGCAGCTGTGGAGTCCGTCCTAGCTGATCTACTTTGGCCGTTCAACTTTGCGTCTTCCGCTCGGCCAGCGCTCGACGAGGAGCAGCCCGGTCTCGCTCGTGTGTGGAGTTTGGAGTATATTCTACCGATGTTCTGCTCTCCTCTATTTTTCAACTGAACATGCTGCCATGTGTGGATTTCCCCTCTAACTCCACAACAAGTTGAATCCGGAAAATTATAATGGTAAGTGCAAGATTCAGTACTATCCATTTTGATTTTCTATAAAAAAGGCCAATTATTCTTGTTGCTTCACATACACTAGTATACGGGAGTACTGGAATCCATCCACGGAACAATCAAGCAACCATAGATATCAGCCCACCACCGTGTTGCGGATGTGATCTTTGTGCACTTTTGAGTACTGTAAAACAATAGTATGCTTCTGGTTGCTGCTTGCTGCCACTGCCGAATTGTGTAAGTGCAAAAAGTTTCATATTGCAAGTTCAAAGAGGGTTGTATTTAAGTTCAGAAGTTTGTTTGGAGCATCTTTAGGTGTTTGTTGTAATGTAGTAAATAGTTTTTAATACTGAAAACTAACCTAGTGAAAAAATGTCCAAGCGACCATCATGCCTGCCTCCTGACCCCTGCCGTCAGGTAGCGGCCTCTTCTGCCATCAGGTCGCAGCCTCTTCCGCCGTCAGGTCGCAGCCTCTTCCTTCTGCAGGTCGCCGCCTCGTACTCCTGCAGGCCATGCCCCATCCCCCATTCTTGTGTGGTCGCCAACAAGGTACCCTACTACAATGGTGGTCACCGCCCCAGAACTCTCTCCGGTTCATTTTGATCTACTTTTGCACATTTGTTCTTTATCTCACGAATTTTGTTATGTAGGAGGTGACCAATTGTTGATCCTGAAGTTTCATCGCATGATTTTTTGTCTCTGAATTTTGCGCCAATTCTTGATCATGAAGCATCAATGCTTGAGCACTGGTTTTTGTGTATTAGGTGGGTGTACAGTGCGTTGGGCGTGTGTTTTTATTTTATGTTCTGAGCAAAAAATCGACTACAAAAATTGTGTCATGAAAAGTTAATCTACACATATTGAGCTGGTTCTAAAATTAAAACTTTTAAAGTTAAAAAAATAGGAAATCAGTTATTTGGTTGTGGAGGATCTTTTGTCCTTGAACTACATAAGAGTTCAGCTTTTGCTTGTTTTCGGTTCAAATTTTGCGTTCTTTTCAGTACATCAACTTTAATGTGCAGAACATCGAGGAAATCTTGAAAAATTATATGTGCACTCTATGTATTTCTTATGCTTACAAGAATTCTGCACTCATACTATTATGCATCAGTTCAAGTCGCTTATGGAGTTTTAGATATATGCAATTGGATTAGAGCACCATGCTCTCACCTAAAAGTTTGAAAAACAATTGCTTTCAGTTCTGGTAACATATATTTTTGTTTCGGTTTTGCTAATTCTTTCTCCAATGGCCTTTAAATATTATCTTTCATATGTCTTACTATATGAAAAAAATGTTGCCTTCAGCAAGCAATCTCGCTTAATTTTCTGGTTAAAAAGACAGACAACGTGGATTACTACCATGGGAATTCAAAGAAATGCCATATATCAAAACAGTACAATTTGTGAGCTTCTTGCAGACTAATGATGAGTTACTAGATAAACTAAGGGTCATCTTTTGTGGGCTCGTGGCCGGAACACGAAGCTCAAGTTGTGGTCCAGTATGTCAGAAAAATTCAGCCACCCCGTGTCGAGGAACTTTGCCTCGACAGTACAACATCACACTCTGTTGTCGGTCGCGAGAAGAGCTGCGTGCAGTCCACCCCGTGTCCGCCCTCGATCCGTCTCAGTCATCTCCCTCTCATCCTCTCTCTCTCTCTGGTCTGTGTTTCTGTGTGCAGGGAGTGGGAGGAGATAGAGCAGGGGAGTGGGAGGCCCTTCCATGGCAAATTCGTTGGCATCTTCCATGGAGATTGCGACCTCTCTTGATTTTTGCTTGAGGATTTCTCCTCTGGATCTGTCCACTGTAGTTCTTGTATAGCGGTGTCCTTTTTTCTAGTGTTCCTCAATGTTGATGCATGTGTTTAATAACCCACTCATACGAATTCTAAAAACAAGCTTTAGTACAAGAAAAGTGGGTCGTTCAGTTCAATTCTGAATTATAGGTGTGTGTAAACACATCCTCCTTACGCAGTAACTAATTAACTATGATACCATGTTCAGACTTCTACAAATCCCGAAACTATGCAGAGTTAGGATTGTTACTACCTTGTTTCTTACTATTGATTCATTTTTATACTATAATGAGATGGTACATGTAGTTGGACATCTCAATATACTGGTGATTGCTTCTTGCTGCCTCTATTTTTATCATGATTTGGTGTGTGCACTGCAGGAGTGTTTTTGTTCCTAGATCAGTTGCTCAACGACAGAATTGTGTATCGCACAGTACATGTATTACTACTATGAAGGTTCAGAAATAAGAACTCAAAGAAGTATTGACAGCATAGCTACTGTATATTCAAGGAGCCAGGTTTTGCTCCTGCGTCATCTCGTCTCCTCCGTTCAGCAAAAGCCTCTAGATAAGTTCACACATATGGTTTTGTTCTTTCTATAATTCTTGAGTCCAGACTCCTTCACTTTTTGTTCCTGAGAAATTAAATAAACCTGTAGAAGTTTGGGGTATAAAATTATGTCAGTTCGAAATTGAGAAACTGGTAAGTGCAGACAAAATTAAAACTGTCAAAGAACATGAGAGTGTTTGTCAAAGAACTGAGGCTTCCCCACGATAGTACAAACTTTTTAAATGTTTGAATTTTGTTACAGCAAAAACTGAATGGGTGGCAAGATGAATATAATTATTATTAAAAGTTTCTTTTTGAACTTCTTGGGTTAATATACATGAACTTGATTATCTTTTTAACCAGTTAAATATACATGGTTGGCAAGATGACTATAGTTGTTGTAGCAAAAACAGTACATTTTTTCAAGAAAAGTTTCTGTTTGAACTTCTCCGATTAATATAGATGAACTCAATTATCTTTTTAATATGCACTCACATGAGCTCGTTTGGATTTGTGTGTATATTTGTAACACAATCAGTTGAGATCTGGAGAGATCATAAGTTCAGTCGGCCTTGGCATCACAAGCGGGTTCAATTCGATCTCACACAGTGGGCAGGTCCCCGATGGTGTGTGCGTCAGGTCTACTCGCACGAGTGGACGTCAGATCACGCAAGTGGGCAGGTCCCCAATGGTAAGAACTAAGAACTTGTTCTATTCCTGCTGCTATCAAGCTGTTTGTTGATATGCTTACAAGAAATTAAATATCCTTTTTGATCTTTCTTTGTTGCCAAATAAAAAGCTAATATTTACGGACATGTGCAGTATAAAAATTTGTTATGGAGTAGTACACATTTTAAAACTTTTATATAATTGCAAAAAAATACAGGTATTCTCATTCCCAAAAACCTACAAAAAAACATCAACTTATATTGATAGTTTTGGTTCTAGTCCTTATGGCCCGGTTCTAGTAACTGTGTCGCCCGTGCGTTTTAGTTTTTTGTTATCTCTCCTGGATGCTTTTGAAGAGTTTCAATTGTTTTTAGTTCATCTTTTGAATTCTTTTCAGTACATCTACTTACCAATCGTAAGTCAAGTTTCCTTGGTGTTTCCATGCTATTTCTATAGCACAACAGGTGTGTGTGGTTATGTTAATGAGCGCATGTAACAAAGTTTATTTTGCAAGTTCAGAGAAGCAATGAGGTAAAAGCAAAACACTGATATCATGCAATTCTTGTAAGATATCTGAAAGTTCAACAATAAAAATTATATAAGTTTAGTCTCAAGTGGAGAGAAGTTCCTGCATCTCTGTATGCCCGTGGATGCTCGTGTGCTATAGTTGCTTTCTCCCCTTCCTGTACATGCTGCTACTCACCTTTTATCTCTCTGATGCGTTGTGTTGCACTACTGCAGCTCGATCCAGGAGGTGCTAGCTCATGCTGGCTGGAACTAGGATGCAAAAGGGTTGACGGATCCATGCCGCACAAGCACTGGTGCTCTACTTTCTTCTTACTTTGTGTTCTAATTTGCTTTCTTATTATTTTCAGTTTGCGAGATACAAAAAAAGTTAAAAAAATGTTTTGCCTGGAGTTCATATTATTTGCTACCCCGTGATGTACGTCTATAGTTTCTCCCTTCAAATGTGTTAATCCATGTGGTTGTATTTTCTGTATTTCTCCCTCCAAACGTATGCAAGTAGAGAAGTTGCACACAAACAGAAGTTTTTTTTAGTGAGAATAATGCATACTGTCTTCTATAACTCATTTCACTTCACGGTTTCTTCCACCTGTTTGTTGTTTCCTATTTATCCTAATTCCTAAATGTTCTACTCAACTTCAGCGCCATGCTCAGTCCAACCCAGTGGCTTCAGGGTGGCCGAGTTCGTCACGACCATCAGTTCGGAGACCTGCATCACTGCTCGTGTCACTACCATGGCCACCTGCATCACAGCGTGATCCATCAACAGCCTCTTGCACAAGGAAAAGCAACAGGAGTAGAGGCGTCTGAGATGCTCTGTCCTGGCGACTGTGAGAAAGGCAAGTGCTTATGCGGCTTTTGCTGAAGAAGAAAGGCCTAGCTTAACTGGCGTAGCAGTACCCAAATCAGGTGTCGATGTTGTGGAGGCTTTGGATCTTTCCCTAGTTGCTTGACTCCAATAATTATGTCTTTTGAGATTGTACCATTTGGTCGTCCTTTGGTCTTGTATCGAACTTCTAGTCATCTTGTTACATCAGTTCAAAATCATAGTATGCGAAAACACCCTCAGTACAAACCCATACGGGCATCAGTTCAAGTACTTTTTCGGAACCATTCAAAATTACTCTATGAAAAAATACCTCCTCTGTACAAACACACACTGAGATTAGTATGAGTGCCGCCGCGAGCACCGCCGTTGTTGCCCGCGCCCCAAATGTTGTAGCTTAGACGACTTCAGAATGTTTATCGTGTGTGCTCTACCGTCGTGTGCTAGTACAAGAATTCCTATCGTCACATAAGTCCATGTATTACTACAATGGGAGTTCAAAAGAAAACCCTATAACACGCGCCGTGCCCCGGCCCCATGCTCGGGACGCGAAAAAAGCTCAAACAAAAAAGAAAACCCCATATGAAAATTCAAATGGTAAATGTTCATGTCCTAAAACGAGAGAAGTTCAAAACATCATTGCAAACAAATATTTTATTTCTGAAAAAAATGTCATTCAGTTCAACTATATAAATCATGCAAGTTCGGGGGCGATGATACCATAGATCGTTGGAAAGTTACGAGGAAAATCTTACGGAAAAAACAGAGTAAAGTCCAGTCTATGAAAACCGCTCAGTACAAACCCAAAAAATTGGAGATCAGTTCGAGTCCTCTCTTTTCAGAAGAATTCAAAATTAATCTATGAAAAATAGGAGTACTATAGAAGAAGAGAGAGGGAAAATCAGCTGCAACAAACAAGCACCCCGTCATGGATTACAAATATCCAACAGAGTGCCATTTCGTCATAACATCATAAGCCTGCTAGAAGAAACCTTCAAAGACAAAATGAATTGGCATCTAGAAAACTGATGAGCAAGATGAAAGGAACATGATTTATACAGTGCTAAATAGTACACCCCTCTTCACTCATACATGTATTTACAAAAGCGTTTGGTCGAAAATAAGCACGAGATGGCACAATAGTTCCTAATTTTTCCTACCCTAATCAAAAGAATTTAAGCCTAACTATAGCTAAGCTGGTACTCCATTATTGATCCCAATCAAGAGAGACTGAAGATCGAGCAGCAGTAACTCACATGATCTCATCAAGAATCAAAAGGAGAAATGAAAAGAAGATTAACTCATGAACAAACGGTTGTTCGTACGTCCGTAGTACCCCGTCCCATATGCATCTTTGGTTTTGCTCAGAGTCAGAGACTCAGAGACAGAGCGCGCCGGTGTCCTTGAGTATGGGCACGAGCTCGCCGAAGATGTGCACGACCATGAGCCGATCGAGCCCGCCGAGGAGCCTCCCACCGACAAACACCGCCGGCAGCGCGACAACGGCCTCGCCTCCAGCGTTCCCGGCAACCGCCGCGGTGAGCTCGTCGTCGTCAGCGACCTCGTGCATGGCGGGGTTCACCCCGAGCCCCTACAGCAGCCGCTTCACCACATGGCTGAGGCAGCACCCGCGCCTCCCCACAACTAGCACCAGGCTCTCTGCCATCGACCTCCTCACCGCATCCCCGCCGTCGCCCCTCGCCGCTGCGTCGGCAAGCCGCGAGCCCGCCCTCCTGGCCGGCCGCGCCCTTAGCCTCGGCCTGCTCGGACCGCCGCGGGCACGCCGGCAGCCGGCCGACGCTGTAGGGGATCGCCTGGTACATCTCAATCGGCCGAGCGATGTACGACGTGATCGAGCTCTTCTCTTTTCCGCTCGGTTCGCCGTTGCTGCGCCAAGTCCCCTGCCGCCATGGATGCGTGCTTCTCTGCTTCCCCCGCGTTCGCTTGTGCTCTGGTCGCCGCCTGCGTGTGGACTTGTACCGCCACTCTACCACGTGTGCGCAAGGGCCGCAAGGCAAGAGGCGCCCAGCTCCTTCCGCTTCTCGCCCACGCCATGGCGCGCGCGCTCCTGTAGAGAAAAATAGCTCAGAGTTTAATGAGATGAAAATCATCAGTACAACCGCCTAAAATCGTCAGTCCAAGTACAGTAACAGAATAATATTCTGTTACGCGTAACAGAATAGCCCAGATGTGTGTGTGTGTGTGTGTGTGTATATATATATATATATATATATATATACAGACGGTCTATTCTGCTAATATTAGCAGAATAACTATTCTGCACACCACTTCCGCACTGCACGCTGAACGCAAGTGCACTACATCTTCTTGACGACGAGCAGTGCAATATAGACTAGTGAACTTCGCGTCGGAAAAAACTGCACGCGTTATTTTTTCGGTACTGTTTTCGCTCTAATTTTTTGATTGTTTATCAGAATGAGGCGTATAATATACCGTTGAAAAGCTATGGATTAGACGCAACTTCGACATGTTGAACAGTTTTCGAGATTCCACATGGTTTAAGAGCAGTTTTGAAAATGGTGCGGCAGATGACGAGTGGCAGCGAGCGTTTTTCGCGTTTTTTTTCTAAACCGCTTGTCAGAATGAAGCAAATGATACTCCGTTGGATAGATATCGTCGAGGCACATATTTTTCATATATAAATGTTTCTCTAATTCCTTACGGTTTAAGAGCAATTTCAAATTTACTAAATTGCGGAATTCTGTTTTTCAAGTTTTTTCAAATTTTCGGTACTGTTTTCGCTCCAGATTTTGAACCGTTTGTCGAAACGAGGCGTGTGATATGCCGTTGGAAAGTTACGAACGAGGCGCAACTTTCATATGTTGAAATATTTTTGAGATTCCTTACGGTTTTAAGTTAATTTTGAAAATCGTGCGGCGGATGATGAGTGGCAGCCGCCGTTTTTCGCGAAATTTTTGCAAACCGCTGGTCGGAATGATTCAAATGATACGCCGTTGAAAAGATATCGACGATACGCAACTCTTTCATGTAGAACACTCTCTCTAATTCTTTACGGTTTAAGAGGAATTTCGAATTTACCGAAATGCGGACACTGTTTTTCGCGACACCCAAATCGACGTGGGGACTTCATCCGACTGAAAACCGCACTGCAACGGACGAAAAACCGCACTGCATCACACGGGTAAGAGAACTGCATGGTTTTTTTTATTCAAACGTAATTTTTTCAAGGACGAGAAAGTAGAGTGCACTTCACATCGGGTGTAAATGAACCACAACACTATCAAGAAGTGAACCACATTACTTTTATTTGCTTCCGTAACAATTTTTTTGCCCTTACGAGGTGAACAACATCATACGGCCGACCGCACTGCTTCATACTGAAAACCGCACTGCATTGGACGTGCAAGCGACTTGCATACCTTTTTTTGTCGGACGTAAATTTTCCATGATGAGGAAGTGGACCACGCTTCACGTCGAGGTGTAAGTGAACCGCAACACTACATAAAGTGAATCTCATCACTATGAAAATTAAACCACATGAGATTTTATTCTTTCATGCGCATAGACTAGGCAAGTGGACCGCATGGGCTGACCGAGTGAACTACATCTAATAAGAAGTGAGCTTCTTTTGAGATGTTTTTCGTTTCTGTTTACCGAGTGAACCACATATAGTTTTTATAGCAAACTGCATGAGAGATCAAAGTGAGCTTCAAAATATACACAGCCATTTATTATTTTCACACAGCCACACTCACACATCCACACTCACATTAGTCAACAGCATTAGGGTTCATTTTTCAAAGTGTGCACTGCTGTTGCACGCCGTTTGAACCTCTTTTTTTTCATATCCCATTGAAAAATACCAAAAGGAAAAGTGGACCATTAAACACGATGAGATCAATTGCATTTTTGTTTTTTCTTCATTGTTTTTGGTTGTTGTCCTTTTATTACGTACGACAAGAAAAACTTCAAACAACCAGATCCATTGCGAGGGTCGTTGTGTTTTGATCATGGGGGTGGAGAAGAGCTCCGATCTGGTGCGAAATAATCTAAAAAGAATGACCTGTGCTTCAAAGTAAGTACTTTTTATTGCATGCACGTTTTTCAGAGAGCTGCGATCGGTAGGGCTCTGGACTACGAGGCGGGGCGAAACAAACTGCAATTCTCCTACAATGATGGGGGAATTCAAAAACAAATCCACATTTTTTGTCAAACGCAAGCTGGTCGCCGGCGCACTGCATGTCCACCCCCACAGCACTGCATCTGTGGTGCCCATGGTACTGCAATGGCATGTGGTTTGAAAAAGCGGGAGATGCAGCTCGCCGACGTGTGCTCGATGCCACCCGTTCCTGGCAGTGTCCACAAAGACGTTCGGTTTGCAGGGGGCGTGCAGCTTTGTTATCTTATTTTTGACCTGCAGTGCTCTATTTGTTTTCGTGTAAAAATGATGAGGACATCAATACCATTGTTACACCCACAGCCCCTGCTGCTATACATACTGGACCAATTACTAGAGCTCGCGCACGCCAACTAAATTACTAGGTACTTTCATTTCTTGGTAATGATTCTAATGTTCATGAGAATATGATGCTGCCTAAATTGGATACATTTGTTTTGCTTACAAATGAAGGGCCTAGCTTGGAGAAGGATGAACATTGGAGCAAGAACAAGCATGGAGATGATGGCATGCGCAAGGGGAACAAGAACGGAGTTACAAGTGATGATTTCAGGACTTTGCAGCCACCATAATGGGTGCATGAAGCCTTGGACGAAATATACAAGATGCCACTTCATAAATTTCGTCCCGAGGCTATTCTAGGTGATGCATCACCTTATTATTGGGCAGGCCCATGTAATTTGGAAATACATAAGCATAGGCTATTTTTAGAGTCCGTATGTGTGGGGAAACAAGAGATAGGGTTGATTTCGGACCCCTCCACCAAGGGCCACGAAATTTCCCCCCTCTTCCTCCATATATACAGCCCTTAGGGCATCGTTTAGACTTTGGGTTTTGTTTAGATTAAAAGTTCGCCATAGCTGCAACTTCGCGTACTTCATTTGTGTTCAATGACCAGACAAAGGCGTCACAGAACCCCACCTTGATCAATAAAGCTTTCATCTTATATTTGCAATATCCAGATTGCAATCTCAGTTTCTTGCTTGTTCTTCGTTTGCTCGCAGGAAATAGACCCTCGTGGTCAGGTTGATCATGCTCCGGCGTGGTCAATAACCTCTCGGAGTTGGTTTAGCGATTGCTAAGGCGCGACGTCCTCGCACGTACGTAGTCGGATCGTCAAAGTTGACTTCCACCAAAGCGATATCCATCATCTCATCAAAAGACCGGACACCTTTGCCTCTATCAAGTGCTATCAGATTTCCAGGTTGCTCAGTGAGATTTTACAGTTTTTTGTAGTTTAGATCGAGTCTGTTCTTCATACCTATAGTCCACGAAAAAGCCGAAAAAAATTAGGGTTAGTTCATCCCATCCGAACCAATCTGAGCCTTTGCATAATCTATTCTGTATTTGCTTTGTTGAATTTGTGGTTGCATCGTCGTGTCAAGTTGCTGGTCTTAGCGTCTAATCCTTTAGAGTTTCGAGTTCTGTTCACAGGTTGTCACGTCGCCGCTGCCATATATCACCACCGCATCATCATTGTCGCTGCTGCCATATACCACCACCACATATTCACCACAAATCCGAGTCCATATACGCCACCACATATCCGCCGCCATCACGCCAATCCGAGTCCACCTGCAACATATATCCGCCACCAGTCTGAGTTCCACCAGATTCATCTCCGCCACTAGTCCGAGTTCCACCAGTTTCATCTCCGCCACTAGTCCTATTCCGAGTCCAGTATTTTGTTACACTGTTTTGGATTTCCATATCACGCCATACTCCGAGTCGTGACAGAGAAGGACTCCAAACTTCCGTGCTACCCGCAATAGAAAAATAGTTCCAAACTAAAAAAAACTAAGTCTGGAAAATTCTGGCTAGGCAGTTTTTAGACCATTTGTAGACTTTTTCGAAAAAAAATTGTTGCGGAGCAAAAAAAAGAGGAAAAAAATAGTGCAAAAAAAAGAAAAAAAAAGAGAAAAAAATTCAGAGTGTGCTCCTCCCTTGTTTACGTGTCGCGCCGTGATTTTGTTGGTGTTCTAGGCTCGCGTCTCTAGCCTAGGACCAGCACAATACCGTCGTTGAGCGTTTATTCAACTTTGCATCTCTGATTTGATTATTGCTGAACTTTTTTGTTCCATGTTATAAGCCTTCCTAGCTCCACATACATCTACGTCGTGTGTTTGACTCTCCCTGGTAATCGCTCTGTCCAAGCTTTGAGAGTTTTGACTACAACGGTTGCTGATCACCACCTGCTGCTGGGTAAGAACTGGTAAGAATTTGAGATTTGCTTGACGGGTTTGTGATACACCACCACCACTTCTTAGTAGTCTATAGGATCATATTCTTGTGTGTTTCTATTTGCTGCTAACCATGGTAGGATCGCAAGCCGATGAGACTGTTTGGAAGAACCTGACGACCAAACAGCTACATGATAAATTTCAGCAAATGATGAGTGGACAAGTGCAAGATGTGCTAAACAGATTTGATGAGGCCATGGAGAAGATAGATGGAATTGAGAAGACATTCGAAACAAAGCTTGATAGCAAGCTCAATGAATTGCTCGCGTGTTTCCACAACCACCGTCGGCTGCACCTATCGCACCTCCGCAACAACAACAACAATGCCCCCTTCCGAATCAGTATGGACGAGCGAAGCGTGTTCCTCTTGAGTATGGCCAAACTTCTGGTGCTGCTGTACCTATTGTTGATGCTTCTTTGGCTCCTGCTACTGCTGCTGCTGGTACCCAGGAGGATGATGAGTATGCGGGCGATTATGAGGATGAGGTTGATCAAAATCAGAACTACGTGCAGCCACCAGCACCACCACCAGCAGGTCGACCTCCGGTATTTATTCGCAATGGTAGGCCTGCACCACCACCTCAGGTACGTGATCATGACCATGTTCCTAAACTGAAATTGAATATTCCACCATTTGAGGGTAGATATGTTCCTGATATATATCTTACTTGGGAGTTAGAAACTAAACAATGTTTTACATGTTTGCAATATCCCGAGGAGAGACGGGTTGCTGCTGCTGTTTGTGCTTTCACTAGTTTTGCATGTGTATGGTGGTCTGAACATTGTAGATTATATCCTATTCCAGCTACTTGGGCTGCATTGAAAACTGCTATGCATACTCATTGGGTTCCACCATATTATCAACGTGAATTGCTTCAAAAATTGCACCGTTTAAGACAAGGAAAAAATTCTATAGAAGAATATTATCAGGAATTACAAACTGGCATGATTAGATGTGGTATTGTTGAGGAGAATGAAGCTATGCTTGCATGTTTTACGAGTGGATTAAATAGAGAGATTCAGACCATTCTAGAGTATAAGGAGTATACTAATATCACTCGTTTATTCCATCTTGCTTGTAAAGCTGAACGTGAAGTGCAGGATCGACAAGCAATGGCGCGCACTAACTTTTCTGCAGGTCGACCTTCCTCATGGACACCGCATGCATCTTCTACTTCCACTACACCAGCACCTCCATCAGGTGCCACCTCCAGCCGTGATACAAGAAAGCAGGCACAACCACCACTATCTGCCAAGAGCGCACTTGCCGGACCTACACAGAGCTCTTCTTCTTCCATGGCATCAACAGGGCACACAAGTGATATTATTTGTCGTCATTGTAAAGGAAGAGGTCATTATGCGCGAGAATGCAAATCTCAGCATGTGATGATTGCTACTGAGGATGGTGGGTATGAGTCCGCTAGTGACTATGATGAGGAGACTTTGGCCCTTATTACACGTGAAGAACATGGTGGATATGATTCTGATCAGGAGACGCAATTCATGGCTCCCGAAGACGCTGACAGGTATGAATGTTTAGTTGCTCAACGTGTTTTGAGTGTGTAGGTCACACAAGCTGAGAAAAATCAGAGGCACAATTTGTTCCATACAAAGGGAGTTGTGCAGGAACGTTCTGTGCGCGTCATCATAGACGGAGGGAGCTGCAAAAACTTGGCTAGCATGGAGATGGTGGAGAAGCTATCTCTCACCACAAGACCACATTCACATCCTTACTACATCCAATGGTTCAACAACAACGGCAAGGTTAAGGTAACACATACTGTTCGTGTGCATTTTAGTATCTCTACATATGCGGATTATGTTGATTGTGATGTGGTACCTATGCAAGCATGTTCCTTATTACTTGGTCGACCATGGCAATTTGATAAAAATTCTGTACACCATGGTAGAAACAATTAGTATACTCTTGTTCATAAGGATAAAAATATTACTTTGCTTCCTATGACTCCTGATTCCATTTTGAAAGATGGTATTAATAGAGGTAATAAAGCAAAACAGGAGAAAAATAAGACTGAAAATCAGATTGTGGCAAAAGAATTTGAGCAACAAATCAAGCCTAATAGTAAACCATCTAGTGTCGCTTCTGAAATTAAATTGAAAAGTGCATGTTTACTTGCCACTAAATCTGATATTGATGAGCTAGATTTTAGCAAATCTGTTTGCTATGCTTTTGTGTGCAAAGAGGCATTATTTTCATTCGAGGACGTGTCTTCCTCTTTGCCTCCTGTTGTCACTAAAATTTTGCAGGAGTTCGCTGACATCTTTCCACAAGACGTGCCACCGGGATTACCTCCCATTTGAGGGATTGAGCATCAGATTGACTTAATTCCCGGTGCATCATTACCCAACAGTGCACCATACCGTACCAATCTAGAGGAGTCGAAGGAGATTATGCGTCAAGTACAGGAGCTGCTCGACAAAGGTTATATACGCGAATCCCTTAGTCCTTGTGTTGTTCCTATTATTCTAGTGCCAAAAAAGGATGGTACATCACGTATATGTGTTGATTGTAGAGGCATTAATAATATTACTATTCGTTATCGTCATCCTATTCCTAGGCTAGATGATATGCTTGATGAATTGAGTTTCTCTACAATATTCTCCAAAGTTGATTTGCGTAGTGGATACCATCAAATTCGTATGAAATTAGGAGATGAATGGAAAACAGCATTTAAAACTAAGTTTGGATTATATGAGTTAACTAATGCGCCTAGTACTTTCATGAGATTAATGAACGAAGTTTTACGTGCTTTCATTGGACGATTTGTGGTAGTTTACTTTGATGACATATTGATTTATAGCAGATCTTTGGAAGCACATTTGGAACATTTACGTGATGTTTTTATTGCTCTACATGATGCACGTTTGTTTGGTAACCTTGGGAAGTGCACCTTTCGCACCGACCGAGTATCTTTTCTTGGCTATGTCGTTACTCCACAGGGAATTGAAGTTGACAAAGCCAAGATTGAAGCTATTGAGAGTTGGCCGCAGCCCAAAACGGTCACACAAGTGAGGAGTTTTCTTGGCCTCGCTGGATTCTATAGGCGTTTTGTGAGAGATTTCAGCACCATTGCTGCACCTCTCAACGAGCTTACAAAGAAGGATGTGCCTTTTGTTTGGGGTACCGCACAGGAAGAAGCCTCCACGGTATTGAAAGATAAGTTGACACATGCTCCTTTACTCCAGCTTCCTGATTTTAATAAGACTTTTGAGCTTGAATGTGATGCTAGTGGAATTGGATTAGGAGGTGTGTTATTACAAGATGGCAAACCTGTTGCATACTTTTCTGAAAAATTGAGTGGGCCTAGTCTGAATTATTCTACTTATGATAAAGAATTATATGCTCTTGTTCGGACTTTAGAAACATGGCAACATTATTTATGGCCCAGAGAATTTGTTATACATTATGATCATGAATCTTTGAAACATATTAAAAGTCAAGCTAAACTGAATCGTAGACATGCTAAATGGGTTGAATTCATTGAGACTTTCCCTTATGTCATTAAACACAAGAAGGGTAAAGAAAATGTTATTGCTGATGCATTGTCTCGTCGCTATACTATGCTTTCACAACTTGACTTCAAAATATTTGGTTTGGAGACCATCAAAGATCAATATGTGCGTGATGCTGATTTTAAAGATGTATTGCAGAATTGTAAAGAAGGAAGAACATGGAACAAGTTCTTCGTTAATGATGGATTTGTGTTCCGTGCTAACAAGCTATGAATTCCAGCTAGCTCCGTTCATTTTTTGTTGTTGCAGGAGGCGCATGGAGGAGGACTAATGGGACACTTTGGCGTGAAGAAGATAGAGGACGTACTTGCTACACATTTATTTTGGCCAAAGATGAGACGGGATGTTGAGCGTTTTATTGCTCGTTGCACTACATGTCAAAAAGCTAAGTCACGACTCAATCCTCATGGTTTATATATGCCTTTTCCTGTACCTAGTGTTCCTTGGGAGGATATATCTATGGACTTTGTTTTAGGTTTACCTAGAACAAAGAAGGGGAGGGATAGCATATTTGTTGTCGTGGATAGATTCTCGAAAATGGCACACTTTATACCATGTCATAAAAGCGATGATGCTGTTAATGTTGCTGATTTGTTCTTTCGTGAAATTATTCGCTTGCATGGTATGCCAAATACTATTGTTTCAGATCGTGATACTAAATTTCTTAGCCACTTTTGGAGATGTTTATGGGCTAAGTTGGGGACTAAACTGCTTTTCAGTACTACTTGTCACCCCCAAACTGATGGACAAACTGAAGTAGTCAATAGAACATTGTCTACTATGCTTAGGGCTGTTTTGAAGAATAATAAGGAAATGTGAGAGGAATGCTTGCCTCATATTAAATTTGCTTATAATCGTTCATTGCATTCTACTACTAAGATGTGCCCTTTTGAAGTTGTGTATGGTTTCCTACCTCGTGCACCTATTGATTTGTTGCCTCTTCCATCTTCGGAGAAGGTTAATTTTGATGCTAAACAACGTGTTGAATTGATTTAAAAAATGCATGAGTTAACTAAGGAAAACATTGAGCGTACGAATGCTAAATATAAACTTGCTGGAGATAAGGGTAGAAAACATGTTGTGTTTGCACCTGGAGATCTTGTTTGGTTACATTTGCATAAGGATAGATTTCCTGATTTGCGCAAATCAAAGCTAATGCCACGTGCTGATGGTCCCTTTAAGGTGTTGGAGAAAATAAATGATAATGCATATAAACTTGAGCTGCCTGCAGATTTTGGGGTTAGTCCCACTTTTAACATTGCAGATTTGAAGCCTTATTTGGGTGAGGAAGATGAACTTCCGTCGAGGACGGCTTCATTTCAAGAAGGGGAGGATGATGAGGACATCAATACCATTGTTACACCCATAGCCCCTGCTGCTATACATACTGGTCCAATTACTAGAGCTCGCGCACGCCAACTAAATTACTAGGTACTTTCATTTATTGGTAATGATTCTAATGTTCATGAGAATATGATGCTGCCTAAATTGGATACATTTGTTTTGCTTATAAATGAAGGGCCTAGCTTGGAGAAGGATGGACATTGGAGCAAGAACAAGCATGGAGATGATGGCATGCGCAAGGGGAACAAGAACGGAGTTACAAGTGATGATTTCAGGACTTTGAAGCCACCATAATGGGTGCATGAAGCCTTGGATGAAATATACAAGATGCCACTTCATAAATTTCATCCCGAGGCTATTCTAGGTGATGCGTCACCTTATTATTGGGTCAGGCCCATGTAATTTCGAAATACATAAGTATAGGCTATTTTTAGAGTCCGTATGTGTGGGGAAACAAGAGATAGGGTTGATTTCGGACCCCTCCACCAAGGGCCACGAAATTTCCCCCCTCTTCCTCCATATATACAGCCCTTAGGGCATCGTTTAGACTTTGGGTTTTGTTTAGATTAAAAGTTCGTCATAGCTACAACTTCGCGTACTTCATTTGTGTTCAACGACCAGACAAAGGCGTCACAGAACCCCACCTTGATCAATAAAGCTTTCATCTTATATTCGCAATATCCAGATTGCAATCTCAGTTTCTTGCTTGTTCTTCGTTTGCTCGCAGGAAACAGACCCTCGTGGTCAGGTTGATCGTACTTCGGCGTGGTCAATAACCTCTCGGAGTTGGTTTAGCAATTGCTAAGGCGCGACGTCCTCGTACGTACGTAGTTGGATCGTCAAAGTCGACTTCCACCAAAGCGATATCCATCATCTCATCGAAAGACGGGACACCTTTGCCTCTATCAAAAAAGAAGTCACCCTCGGGCCGCACTGCAGTCCGATGGCGGGGCGCGTGCAGTGCTCTGTTGCTTTGGTAGGAGAAACGGGAGTCCTAGTGTCGCCTCTACCTCTTTTGGTGATGCAACTATGCCCACATACACACACAACCCAGAACAAAAAGAGTTGAGTGGACTACACGGTTGGCTGTTCCTGGGTTCAGTTTACCAATGTGATTGTGGCCGTGTAATGATTGGATACGTATGTTTTTGAAGCTCAATTGTCCTCTCATGCAGTTCACTAAAAAACTCCTCGCGGTTTACTTGGTAAACCAGTAGCAAAAACATGTCAAATGAAGCTCTTTTCTCATTATATGTAGTTCACTCGCTCAGTCCGTGCGGTGCAATCGCCCGATCTACGCACACACAAAAAAATTAAGTTTGGAAAAAACTCACATGGTTTACTTTTGGTAGTGTCATGGCCCGTTTACGGTAGTCTTGAGGTTCACTTTTCATAGTATTGCGTTCACCAACGCTCGACATGAAGTGCACTCCACCTCGTTTGGGAAAATTTACGCCCCACAAAAAAAACCATGCAGTGCACTTGCCCATCTAATGAAGTGCGGTATATCATTTGAAGCAGTGCAATCTTCTTTCCTCGTCCGAGAAAAAATACGTCTAAACAAAAAGAAACCATGCAGTGCAGTTGCCCATCTAATGAAGTGCGATATTTCATCTGAAGCAGTGCATTCTTCTTTCCTCGTCCGAGAAAAAATACGTCTAAACAAAAAGAAACCATGCAGTGCACTTGCCCATCTGATGCAGTGCAGTATTTTGTCTGAACAATGTGTTCTTCTGTCCGATGCAGTAAATATGACGATTTTGGTCTCGCGAAGAACAGAGTGTCCGCTTTTCGGTAAAATCGAAACTGCTCTTAAACCGTAAGGAATTAGAGAGAATGCTCTACATGAAAAAGTTGCGTCTCATAAATATCTTTCCAACGGCGTATGATTTGAATTATTCTGACCAGCCGTTCATAAAACTTTCGCGAAAAAACAGCCGCTGCCTCTTGAAGTCAGCAGCACGATTTTCAAAATTAACTAAAAACCGTAAGGAATCTCAAAACCATTTCAACATATGAAAGTTGCGCCTTGTCCGTAGCTTTCCAACGGCATATTGTACGTCTCGTTTCAACAAACGGTTAGAAAACTGGAGCAAAAACAGTACCGAAAATTTCAAAAATTTGAAAAACGGAGTTCCGCGATTTAGTAAATATGAAACTGCTCTTAAACCGTAACGAATTAGAGAAACATTTATATATGAAAAAGATGCGCCTCGACGATATCTATCCACCGGCGAATTGTTTGCTTCATTCTAACAAGTGGTTTAGAAGAAATTGCCAAAAAACGCTCGCTGCCACTCGTCATGGGACGCGCCAATTTCAAAACTGCTCTTAAACCGTGTGGAATCTCGAAATGTGTTCAAAATGTCGAAGTTGCGCCTAATCCATAGCTTTTCAACGGTATATTACACGCCTCATTCGGATAAACGGTTAAAAAATTAGAGTGAAAACAGTACCGAAAAAATAACGCGTGCAGTTTTTTCGACGAGAAGTTCACTCGTGTGAGTACTGCAGTACACTTGGTTCAAAGAATGACGTGCACTTGCGTTTAGCGTGCACTGTGGAAGTGGTGTGCAGAATAGTTATTCTGCTAATATTAGAAAAATAGACCGTCTGTATATATATATATATATATATATATATATATATATATATATATATCATATTACAAACAAAAAAATCCCCTCCTAAGTCAAATTAACCTCTCTCGTTGTCAGGCAAAAAGTAGTGATGGACCAAGCGGGCCCTGCTACGTCTTGAGCTTGCGTTGGTTTTCCTCGAAGAGGAGAGGGTGATGCAGCAATAGTAGCATAAGTATTTCCCTCAGTTTTTAAGAACCAAGGTATCAATCCAATACGAGGCTCAAAAGTCCCACGCACCTACACAAACAAATAAAGAACTCGCAACCAACGCAATAAAAGGGTTGTCAATCCCTTCATGGCCACTTGCGAAAGTGAGATCTAATAGAGATAATAATATAAGATAAATATATTTTTAGTATTTTATAATATAGATGCAAAAAGTAAAGAGGCAAATAAAGTAGATTGGAAGCAAATATGATAAGAGATAGACCCAGGGGCCATAGGTTTCACTAGTGGCTTCTCTCAAGATAGCATAAGTATTACGGTGGGTGAACAAATTACTGTCGAGCAATTGATAGAAAAGCGAATAATTATGAGATTATCTAGGCATGATCATGTATATAGGCATCACGTGTGCAACAAGTAGACCGACTCCTGCCTGCATCTACTACTATTACTCCACACATCGACCGACTCCTACCTGCATCTAGAGTATTAAGTTCATAAGAACAGAGTAACGCATTAAGCAAGATGACATGATGTAGAGGGATAAACTCAAGCAATATGATATAAAACCCATCTTGTTATCCTCGATGGCAACAATACAATACGTGCCTTGCAACCCTTTCTGTCACTGGGTAAGGACACCGCAAGATTGAATCCAAAGCTAAGCACTTCTCCCATGGCAAGAAAGATCAATCTAGTAGGCCAAACCAAACTGATAATTCGAAGAGACTTGCAAAGATAACTCAATCATACATAAAAGAATTCAGAGAAGATTCAAATATTATTCATACATAAACTTGATCATAAACCCACAATTCATCGGATCTCGACAAACACACCGCAAAAAGAGTTTACATCGAATACATCTCCACAAGAGAGGGGGAGAACATTGTATTGAGATCCAAAAAGAGAGAAGAAGCCATCCAGCTAATAACTATGGACCCGTAGGTCTGTGGTAAACTACTCACAACTCATCGGAGGGGCAAGGATGTTGATGTAGAAGCCCTCCATGGTCGATTCCCCCTCCGACAGAGTGTCGGCGAAGGCTCCAAGATGAGATCTTGCGGATACAGAAGGTTACGGTGGTGGAAATTGTGTTTCGTCTGCCCCCTGGATGTTTTCGGGGTACGTAGGCTTATATAGGAGGAAGAAGTACGTCGGTGGACGCCCGAGGGGCCCACGAGACAGGGGGCGTGCCCTATAGGGGGGGGGTGCACCCTCCTATCTCGTGGGAGCCTCGGCTGCTTCTTGACTTGCACTCCAAGTCCTCTGGATCACGTTCATTCCAAAAATCACGCTCCCGAAGGTTTCATTCCGTTTGGACTCCTTTTGATATTCCCTTTCTTCAAAATACTGAAATAGGCAAAAAAAACAGCAATATGGGCTGGGCCTTCGGTTAGTAGGTTAGTCCCAAAAATGATATAAATGTGTAAAATAAAGCCCATAAACATCCAAAAGGGGTAATATAATGGCATGGAAGAATCAAAAATTATAGATACGTTGGAGACGTATCAAGCATCCCCAAGCTTAATTCCGGCTCATCCTCGAGTAGGTAAATGATAAAAAAAAAGAATTTTTGATGTGGAATGCTACCTAGCATAATTCTCAATGTAGTTTTCTTTATTGTGGCATGAATGTTCAGATCCAAATGATTCAAAATAAAATTTCATATTGATAAAAGAAATAGTAACACTTCAAGCATACTAATCAAAGTAATCATGTCTTCTCAAAATAACATGGCAAAAGAAAGTTCATCCCTACAAAATCATATAGTTAGGCTATGCTTCATTTTCGTCACACAAAGATGTTCCCAACTTCTATACCCCCGATGACAAGCCAAGCAATTGTTTCATACTTAAATAATTTCAAACTTTTTCAACCTTCACGCAATACATGAGCATGAGCCATGGATATAGCACTATGGGTGGAATAGAATATGATGATGGGGATTGTGTGGAGAAGACAAAAAAGGAGAAAGTCTCACATTGACGAGGATAATCAACGGGCTATGGAGATGCCCATCAATTGATGTCAACATGAGGAGTAGGGATTGCCATGCAACGGATGCACTAGAGCTATAAATGAATGCTCAACAAAAGAAAACTAGTGGGTGTGCATCCAACTTGCTTGCTCATGAAGACCTAGGGAATTTGAGGAAGCCCATCGTAGGAATATACAAGCCAAGTTCTATAATGAAAAATTCCCACTAGTATGAAAAGGCAACTTATGAGACTCACTATATGAAAAACATGGTGCTACTTTGAAGCACAAGTGTGGAAAAAGAGATAGTAACACTGCCCTTTTTATTTATTTTATTTATTTTCTTCTTTTTTTCTTTTTTTTTCTTTTGGGCCTTTCTTTCTTTTTGGCCTTTCTTCTTTTTTTCTTTTTTTTTCTTTGGGCAATGCTCTAATAATGATGATCATCACACTTTCATTGATTACAACATATGAATTACAACTCGAAACTAGAACAAGATATGACTCTATATGAATGCCTCTAGCGGTGTACCGGGATGGTGCAATGAATCAAGAGTGACATGTATGAAAAATAATGCATGGTGGCTTTGCCACAAATACGATGTCAACTACATGATCATGCAATGGCAATATGACAAAAGTAAAGTATGTCATGATGATGATGAACGGAACGGTGGAAAGTTGCATGGCAATATAACTTGGAATGGCTATGGAAATGCCATAATAGGTAGGTATGGTGGCTGTTTTGAGGAAGATATAAGGAGGTTTATGTGTGATAGAGCGTATCGTATCATGGGGTTTGGATGCACCGACGAAGTTTGCACCAACTCTCAAGGTGAGAAAGGGCAATGCACAGTACCGAAGAGGCTAGCAATGGTGGAAAGGTAGAAGTGCGTATAATCCATTTACTCAACATTAGTCAAAAGAACTCATATACTTATTGCAAAAATTTAGAAGTCATCAAAAATCAAGTACTACGCGCATGCTCCTAGGGGGATAGATTGGTAGGAAAAGACCATCGCTCATCCCCGACCGCCACTCATAAGGATGCACAAGCTAGGTACACTTCATGTTTCAAATTTGTTACACAACTTTAACCATACGTGCATGCTATTGGACTTGCTAACTTTAACACAAGCATTCTTTAAATTCATAATCACCCAACTAGCATGACTTTAATATCACTACCTCCATATCTCAAAACAATTATCAAGCATCATATTGATCATAGCATCCAATTCTTTTCTATGATAGTTTTTATTATACCCAACTTGGATGCTCATCATTCTAGGACCAACTTTAAAACAATAGAAGATACCATGCTGTTCTAAAAGACTCTCAAAAATATATAAGTGAAGCATGAGAGACTAGAAATTTGTTCAAAATTAAGTCACCGCCGTGCTCTAAAAGATATAAGTGAAGCACTAGAGCAAAAACTATCAAGCTCAAAAGATATAAGTGAAGCACATAGAGTATTCTAGCAAATTCTAATCAAGTAGGCTTCTCAAAAAAAGTGTGTACAGCAAGGATGATTGTGGTAAACTAAAAAGCAAAGACTAATATAATACACAACGCTCCAAGCAAAACACATATCATGTGGCGAATAAAAATATAGCTCCCAGTAAAGTTACCAATGAACGAAGACGAAAGAGGGGATGCCTTCCCGGGGCATCCCCAAGCTTATGCTTTTGGCTATCCTTGAATATCTTGGGGTGTCCTTGGGCATCCCCAAGCTTAGGCTCTTGCCACCCTTTATTCCATAGTCCATAAAAGCTCTACCCAAAACTTGAAAACTTCACAACACAAAACTCAACAGGAAATCTTATAAGCTCCGTTAGTGAAAGAAAACAAAACCACCACATAAGGTACTGTAATGAACTCATTCTTTATTTATTTTGGTGTTAAACCTACTGTAATCCAACTTCTCTATGGTTTATAAACTATTTTACTAGCCATAGATGCATCGAAATAAGCAAACAACACACAAAAACAGAATATGTCAAAAACAGAACAGTCTGTAGCAATCTGTAACTAACGCAAACTTCTGAAACTCTAAAAATCCTACCGAAATAGGAAGTCCTGAAAAATTTGTTTTTTGATCAGAAGCAAAAATATCCAACGCAAAAGCACGTTTCTGTGATTTAACAAAAGTATATTCGTGCGCGCAAAGTTTCTGTTTTTCAGCAGAATCAAATCAACTATCATCATAGGTTATCCTATAGGTTCTACTTGGCACAAAAACTAACTAAAAGATAAAAAACATCTAAATAGAAGGTAGATGCAAGATTTATTAAATAACATCAAGGAAAAAAATTGGGTTGTCTCCCAACAAGCGCTTTTCTTTAAAGCCTTTTAGCTAGGCATTGATAATTTTAATGATGCGCACATGAAAGACAAGAATTGAAGCGCAAAGAGAGCATCATGAAACACGTGACAAACACATCTAAGTCTAACATACTTCCTATGCATAGGCATATTATAATCAAACAAATTTGCAAGGCAAGCAAAAACTAGCATATGCAAGGAAGAAGAAAGAGACGATAGCAATCTCAACATGACGAGAGGTAATTTAATAAGATAAAAATTTCTACGACCATATTTTCCTCTCTCATAATAATTACATGTAGGATCATAGGCAAATTCAACAAAATAGCTATCATAAAACATATTCTCAACATGATCCACATGCATGCAAAGTTGACACTCTTCCAAGATAGTGGGATTAACATTAACTAAAGTCATGACCTTTCCAAACCCACTTTTATCAAAAATATCATAAGATTGAACATACTCCAAATATGTGGGATCTAAAGTTGACACTCTTCCAAACCCGCTTTCAATATTATTGCAAACACTATTATCAATCTCATATTCATCATGGGGCTTAAATAAATTTTCAAGGTTATAAGAAGAATCACCCCAATCATGATCATTGAAACAAGTAGTAGACATAGAAAAACTAGCATCCCCAAGCTTAGGGTTTTGCATATTATTAGCACAATTGACATCAAGAGAATTTATAGGAAAATCACTGCAATCATGCTTTTTATTCAAGGAGTTATCGTGAATCTCTTCATAAATTTCTTCATCATAATTTTCAGATTCACAAATTTTGAGCAAAGCTTCATAAAGGCAATCTAGTGCACAAGACTCACTAGCAATTGGTTCATCATAATTGGATCTCTTAAAAAGATTAGCAAGTGGATGAGGATCCATAGATCTTAGATTCCCTGTTTAGTAATAAATAAACAACTACTCCAACTAAACGAGCCAAGTAGGACATCAAAGCAAACAAAAAGACGAACAGAAGAAGGGCGAATAAAACGGCAAGGGTGAAGTGGGGGAGAGGAAAACGAGAGGCAAATGGCAAATAATGTAAATGCGAGGGAGATGGGTTTGTGATGGGTACTTGGTATGTCTTGACTTGAGCAAAGACCTCCCCGGCAACGGCACCAGAAATCCTTCTTGCTACGTCTTGAGCTTGCGTTGGTTTTCCTCGAAGAGGAGAGGGTGATGCAGCAATAGTAGCGTAAGTATTTCCCTCAGTTTTTGAGTACCAAGGTATCAATCCAGTAGGAGGCTCCTCAAAAGTCCCACGCACCTACACAAACAAACAAAGAACTCGCAACGAACGCAATAAAGGGGTTGTCAATCCCTTCACGGCCACTTGCGAAAGTGAGATCTAATAGAGATAATAAGATAAGATAAATATATTTTTGCTACTTTATAATATAGATGCAAAAAGTAAAGTTGCAAATAAAAGTAGATTGGAAGCAAATATGATAAGAGATAGACCCGGGGGCCATAGGTTTCACTAGTGGCTTCTCTCAAGATAGCATAAGTATTACGGTGGGTGAACAAATTACTGTCGAGCAATTGATAGAAAAGCGAATAATTATGAGATTATCTAGGAATGATCATGTATATAGGCATCATGTGCGCAACAAGTAGACCGACTCCTGCCTGCATCTACTACTATTACTCCACACATCGACCGACTCCTGCCTGCATCTAGAGTATTAAGTTCATAAGAACAGAGTAACGCATTAAGCAAAATAACATGATGTAGAGGGATAAACTCAAGCAATATGATATAAACCCCATCTTGTTATCCTCGATGGCAACAATACAATACGTGCCTTGCAACCCTTTCTGTCACTGGGTAAGGACACCGCAAGATTGAACCCAAAGCTAAGCACTTCTCCCATGGCAAGAAAGATCAATCTAGTAGGCCAAACCAAACTGATAATTCGAAGAGACTTGCAAAGATAACTCAATCATACATAAAAGAATTTAGAGAAGATTCAAATATTATTCATAGATAAACTTGATCATAAACCCACAATTCATCGGATCTCGACAAACACACCGTAAAAAGAGTTTACATCGAATACATCTCCACAAGAGAGGGGGAGAACATTGTATTGAGATCCAAAAAGAGAGAAGAAGCCATCTAGATAATAATTATGGGCCCGTAGGTCTGTGGTAAACTACTCACAACTCATCGGAGGGGCAAGGATGTTGATGTAGAAGCCCTCCGTGGTCGATTCCCCCTCCGGCAGAGTGCCGGTGAAGGCCCCAAGATGAGATCTCGCGGATACAGAAGGTTACAGTGGTGGAAATTGTGTTTCATCTGCCCCCTGGATGTTTTCGGGGTACGTAGGCTTATATAGGAGGAATAAGTACGTCGGTGGACGCCCGAGGGGCCCACGAGACAGGGGGCGTGCCCTATAGGGGGGGCGCCCTCCTATCTCGTGGGAGCATCGGCTGCTTCTTGACTTGCACTCCAAGTCCTCTGGATCACGTTCATTCCAAAAATCATGCTCCCGAAGATTTCATTCCATTTGGACTCCGTTTGATATTCCTTTTCTTCGAAATACTGAAATAGGCAAATAAACAACAATATGGGTTGGGCCTCCGGTTAGTAGGTTAGTCCCAAAAATGATATAAATGTGTAAAATAAAGCCCATAAACATCCAAAAGGGGTAATATAATAGCATGGAACAATCAAAAATTATAGATACGTTGGAGACGTATCAGGCCCACAAATAGAAAGCATCGATATCACTGATAACCGCTTAAGTGGGTGTGAGAGGACAACCACCATCACTTTGCATGTGGGCCAAACATATGTTGAATACCCAAAATGCACAACTATGATGTACCACATGCCTCAAAAACCGTAAAGTCCCCACACAAAGTGAGGTTCATGAAGCATACTACATATGATGGTCCCCTTCCCCCTCTTCGATGCATACTATATGCTCCTACCGTAATACAACCCAAAAAGAATCCTCCTCAATGGTGAAATTAACTGACCTCTCCCGATATAGGTCAAAGTGATGCATGCATCGACGATGGCCTCGTGGGCCCATAGATGGAAGTGTCACATGTGAGTGTCCTAGCAAGGATAACCACCGCCTGCATGCATGTGGCCCAAAGAGGTGTTGTGTGATGTTTGAATAGCCAATTTCGCAACTTTGATGTGGCACGTGCCTCAGAAACCGAAAATTCCCGACACTGAGTGAGGTGTACTAGTTCACGGATGCGTACGTATAGTATACTAGAGAATACCTCGTGCGTTGCTGCGTGAATTGATTGCAATATATTTTAGTGATTTGATTGTATGAAGCTTTCATTGTTGAATTACTAATATATGAAATAAAGCTGAAAATAAATATTATATATTGTATTTGATTATTGTGTAGTCAGAAACTATTTTGAATATAGGTGGTACAACATAATAGAAAAAATTTATGCATGTTGAGTGGACTTTTGATGAGGTGGCATGTGTGGTGAGTTGAAAGGTGTGCATGAGGTCAACTAATAATGATTTTTACAACACAAAAAAACTAATAATGATTTCTTTTCTCTCATGCATGTAGTGGTGGGCCTATGATGATGTGACATGTGTGCATGTTGAGATAAATAGGATAGTGGGGATCGACTTCTTATGTATATAGGATATGCTAGTCCCCTCCCACCTCTTCGACGCGTACTATATATATACTCCCACCATAACACAAACAAAAAAGATTCTACCTTGCTAGTCAAATTAACCTTACTGCCAGCTGTTCGTCAAAGTGATGGACGACAACCTCGCGGTCCCACAAAAAGCATCACACGCGAGTATCGAGTGTCGTGTAGGACAACCATCGACTGCATGCGGCCAAAACATGTATGTATGAATGGGTCGTGTAATGTTTTAAGTAATGAATTCATGACTCTGATGTGGCACCTGCCTCACAAAACGGCCAACCCACAAGGTGGCTCACAACTCGTAGTGTATTGCGAGCGACCCGCCACCCCCCAGATGCACACACCCACACACATACGCGACTCCACCACAACTACGATGCATGTTAAATTATCCCGCGGTGAACATATGTTACCAAAGGAGGGACAATTTAATTTTGAAAAAAACCGAGATCATTAAGACGTTTTAGTACATTAATTGATTTTCTAGGGGTATAATGTGCAAAAATCAAATTTGACCTACATGCACATGTGATAGTGCACCTAAATGGATTGCAAAAACACATTTGTCTCACTGGGTGCATGTTTACTCCCTGTGCAAGAAATTTCAAACATTGAGAATCTTGATTTTTAAATTCTAGTACATCCCAAACCTATTTGAAGTTCATGAAACTTATTGCGTTGTCATATGGACACCAATACAAAGTGGCATTGTACCTTTTTATCAAATTTGAGACTAGTTTTGAAATCTTTATCTTATTACAAACGGGAGATTATTAATAATTGGGAACCAATATCCCAAACCAATTATTTATTCGAACCGTGAGCGTTAGACCAACAATGGATACGTGTCGTGCTTCAGTTAAGCAATAAAGTGGCAACATTAATCATGCAAATAGAAAAACAATATACGTGCCACCACGCGACCCGTGTGCGTGCGAGCAAGCATGAGTTGATGGGATGCATGCAAGCAATCCGCCGCGCATGCAGACCAGGAGGCGTGCATGCAAGTGTGTGAATTGACGGAGGCGTGCTCGCTGCGCAGTATCATCGGGAGGCGTGCGAGTAGCTGTGTGAAACAACGGTAGGCATGCCAGCTATCCGGTGCGCAGGCTCACCGGGAGGCGAGCCAGCGGTTTGACCATTGCCCGCCTCTCTCCCACTACTCCATATTAATGGTGCGCCTGAGCGGCCGCACCCCCAATCCTCGCCACACACACAATCCTCTCTCTCCGTCTGCATCTTCGAAGCTGCTCTCAGTCCTCAAAGTCGTCAGTCTATGAGGATGCCGCCGAAGCGCCCCATCGGAGGGAGTGGCGACGCCGGGGTTGCTGAAGCACCGGAGCACGGCACGGAGATGGAGACAAAGGTTGCCGTCACCGCCGGCGAGGTATCGCTGCACCCTGACATAATCGACGACATCGAGCTTCCATAGCCGGAGGCAGAGGTCCACACCGACTCTGGTGACGACTCGGGCGACGACCCCGACGACAACTCCGATGACCACTCCGGCGACAACTCCGACGATGACGGACAACTGCTTAGTCATCTATACCCATTTATGTGTCATATGGATCCTAGGGTTTCTCTGGTTACTCTTGCCTCCCCCATTTTGGAATAGAAATCATATGGTTATGTTCTCCCAATCCATGAAAACTGAGTAAGTTTTGTTAGATCCATGTTGTGTATTGATTGTTTGAATGGTACAAGTAATAAGTGATTAGTTCATTTAGTTGTTTCATCTGTGCAAATGATTTCTGCTAGTAATCCGACTAGGGTTAGTATTTTGTGCTAATAATTCCTAGCCAGGACTTGACAATTGTTTTTGAATGACCTGCATATATGTTTGTGCCATCATTTTCTTCAAGATTGGTCTGTACATAGACGATTGTGCTTAAAAATTGAACCATAATATCTGGATATGTATAAAAAATAGCCATAAATTCCTAATCCTACTTCACGGCATGTAAACATTGATTTGATGCAAAATTTGTTTTACTATTTGTATAGGTGTCGTCTAATGATGTGGATAGCGAGGATGAAGATGGCCAGAGGAGGTACAAGAGGCAAATCCCGAGGGAGCTTTATGCGGGAATGCATAATAGGCATATTAGGACCTGGGGCGGCGGCTATCGATGCCCATTTTGCAACTACAAGCTTCATGATGCGTATCAAAGTGTTCTGGCACATGCAAGAGGACGGGTTGTTGGATCCTTCAAGCAGAAGTGTTCTCACAGGGTGGCGCACGACGCGTACGCCGAGTACCTGGAGAAGCTTCAGGATCTTGCGGCAAATGAGATGAGATGTGGGATCGAACTATGTATGCTTGAGTATGCTTAATGATAGTTGAACTATGTACTTATGGTTGACTATGCTTCTATACACTTATTATCTATGTGTGTGTATGTTTAATCTATGTTTACTTATGTCTAACTGTGGGATATGGATTCAATCAGTTTGGTTGATGGAATTTACCTCCGTCCTGGTTTATTGGTCCCCTTTGCAATTTGTGTTAAATTTTGACGAAAGATTTAACTAACAAAATGTTAATGCAAGTCAAGAAAACTTACATTGTTGGATGCGTATTTGAACATAGTGTTCAATGATGTAATTTTTGGTGACATGCATAAACATTTCTTAGTTAAATATTTGGTCAAAAATTGGTACAAATTACAAAGGGGACCAATAAACCAGGACGGAGGTAGTACGTCAATCACACACGGTTCCCAAAATGGAAACATCTGCAAATGACTTTCATTTTGCCTGTTGCGTCAATCACACACGGTTGGCTCTAGCAAACCGTTTCCTCCGAAATTCTTTGTGGGACAGAAAACCCTCACCACCCAATTCAAAAAATAAAAAAGAAAACCCTCAACATCCCCAGGTCACAAAACCCCCACCCCACCCGCCACCCCCTCCGGTCCCCACTCACACCTGCACAAGCTCCTCCACGTCTATGCATGGCACCGCCTATCACGGCGGAAACCACTTAGCTCAACGCCTGCCGCCGCCAGGCTACCGACAAACCCCACCACATTTCACCACTTCCGCTTCCGCCGCCTATTGCCATAGACTTTCTCGACGCTGATCGTGGTCGACCCAGCTCCGCTCGGTTGGGGAATCCGGTACGAAGGGTTCTTTCTCATGGAAAACAAGGTAAATAATTTAATGAGATATTATCTCATGTCTTATCCCAGTTCTTATGTCTCCTTTAATCACCCGGCCGGAATCACCGTGAATTCATTTTTATTGGAGACAATTTGAGGGTTTTCTTTCATTCATAGAGTGTATAGTGCGCGGACACATCAGGACTCTGCGGCCTCCGCCAGACATCCATGGAGTTCCATCTCATCATACCAGATGACTTGAGGATGTGCAGTATGTTCAATCTCACCCTAAATTGGTTGGCATGGCCTACTTTCCTGAACATATATTAAATATTGCTACATTTTGATAAAAGGTGCCACATGCACCATATACGTCAAAGGGGATTTTTTCCCCTCTTCTTTCTATATTAGGCAAATTAATGATGTATTGTTCTTTCGATTACTCTCATATTTCCATGACATCATGTTTACCCTATCTGTTTAATTATAGATTTTTTTCCTTCGATTTCAACTGATGTACAGTTCTTTCGATTTGGGCCCATATTTGCATGTTACCATACTTTCTTTAACAATACTACCATTTTATGCAGTGTGTCCCTTGCTATGCAACAGAATCTGTAGTGCACAATCTTTCCCTTTACATAAAACAAGACTGCAAGGATGTCATACTGAACACAAACCATGGATTTACAATCGTTGCTACTGTAAGACTTGATGAACATGGTGACTCCTATTTTGGCACTGGCCTTTGGAAAGAAATTTCTAAGTTTTATGTACTGAAAGCTGGCACTAAAATTGCACTGCACATAAAAGAGCCTGGTCATGAGATATATGCTAACTTCCCTGATGATATCACTACAAAAAAAGAGACATCCGTGACATTTTGGGTCGAACGATTTTTTTTCTGTCATACATATGACACTTCTATGACGATAATTGTGACAAAACCCGGTATCATTATAGATGTGGTGGCTCCTACTTCTATGACAAAAAATCATGACAGAAAATGGGCTTTTCATCCTGGGCGGGCCGGAGATGCAGCTGCATGACATTCTTTGGGCCGTCCATGACGGAAAAAAATCGTGGTAGAAGCGAGGGGGAGGAAAATTTCGGGGAGTTGTCGGTTACGGTGGGAGGTCGAGGGCCGAGCGATGCGCGTTTCTCTCGTACACGTGCAAGGCGTTGGCTCTAACTGAACCCGAGCGAGGCGTTGGGCTCTAACTGAACCCGAGCGATTGCACTGCAGGCTACGCGTTACTGAACCCGAGGGATCGATCGATGGCTGTTAACTGAACCCGATGGAGCGATTCCTTCTCTACTACTGCTAACAGAAGTCGATTGATTAGATGAACAGTGAGCGTTGCGGGGGGGTGGATCAACAGTGAGCGGTGGCATTGCTTCTGGATGAACAGGACCCCGTGGTGTGGAGGGCTGGATGAATAGTAGACGGTGGAGGGGTAGCCGTGGAGGGGTGGTTGAACAGGACCCCGTGGTGTGGAGGGCTGGATGAACAGTAGATGGTGGAGGGGTGCTTGTGGAGGGGTGGTTGAACAGTAGCCGGTGGAGTAGCGCGCGGTGGAGGCTGGATGAACAGGAGCCCGTGGAGGCTGGAGGAGGTCGATGGTAGCCCATGGAGGCTGGAGGAGGTCGACGGTGGAGATGAACAGTATCCCGTGGAGTCCCGTTTTGCGGTACGCCACACCCCTCCCGACGAACAGGACCCCCGTTTCGACCGTAGTGCTCCAACACAAGTCCGTTTCGTCTGTTTTGCGGTACGCCACACCCCTCCCAATCAACAAGACCCCCGTTTCGACCGTAGGAGGTCCGTTTCCTCCGTTTTGCGGTACGCCACACTCCTCCCGATCAACAGGACCCCCGTTTCGACCGTAGGAGGTCCTTTTCCTCCGTTTTGCGGTACGCCAGACCCCTCTTGATGAACAGGATCCCGTTTCGAACGTGGTCGGTCGAACACAAGGCCGTTTCCTCCGTTGTGCGGTACGCCAGGCCTCGTTTCCATTGCCTGTTCCGTCCAAGCCCTCCTGAGGAACACGACCACGCATTCCATTCCGACCCAGCCGGTTGGCTCCCACGCATTCCGTTGCCTCCCGATGAACACGACGCATTCCGTTGCCTCCCCATGAACACGACGACGACGTTGTTTCTCCGTTCCGACCCAGCCATGTACGTATGCGCGAGTAGGCGTTCGAGACCCTGCCCGTATGTATGTACGTGGTCGTATTTTCTTTCTTGCACCCTCGCCGTTGTACGTAACTGTACAAGCTACGTGCACGCCTCTACTACAACACATGCGTGCCTCTACAACGACCAGTATGTACGTACACGTTCGCGACCAGAATGACAACGCTACATACGCTTCGACCAGGTGGGTGCCGACTGTCAGGCACTTCCTTGCCTGCGAAGATGTAGCTGGTGGGTCCCAGCAGTCAGGGGGGCGAATCGTTTTTTTTTGCCCGGACGCACTTCCTTGCGTGCGAAGATGTAACTGGTGGGTCCCA